>NC_139942.1:13877346-14124846 GCF_963454915.1 Gymnoscopelus microlampas
CACCCACGCATCTACTCAAGAGACTTCTTCATGTGTGCCTCTGGTCTGGACACATTCTGCACATTCTGCACTTTATTGTAGTTGCAGTTGTAAAGAACATACCAGTGATATTGCCGTGATCTTCTGTTCTGTGGTTCTGTCTGCTTCTGCTTGCTGATGGTAAGGACGGTGTGGCTCCTCACTACCTGTGTCCTCTGTACTAGCTCATCAGTGCACCTGTGACCCCTTAAATACTGTCAAACTAAAGCCCCGCCACCAAGTGTCCAATAATAATAATGCCAACCTAACAAATAATATGCCACCATCATAATGGCTCCTACAATATCAATCAATGAAAAAGGCTGCTTGCACTGTACCTGAATGAGTGAGGGACAATTAAACCATCTCGATTCCTCTTGTGATTCTTGATTTTGGAGCAGAGATCTTCCATTCCAGTCCTATAGACACAGAACCAGGGCAGGGATTTCATGGAGGCCACGAAGGTCGTGGTCCCTCAGTTTTAGCTTATGCCCTTCCAAACATTATAAGCCGTGAGGCCACACTCGCATTGATGGCCACTTGGTGGGCAGACGCCCACACAGCTGTCACTAACACACTTTCAATGTGATGAAGTATCTATCTAACTACATGTCTGACATTTGTAACAAACCAAACTGTTAGAAAATAAGTTGATAATTCAGTGAGTTATGATGATTCTAAATTATGGAGAAAACCTTCTGCTTCAAATACTACTACATGCATTAGGACTCAGGCACGGCTTTCCCCGGCCCATATGTGGTCACATTGACGCATCGCTCTAATCAAATTATTGGGCCATTGAGGTATCTATGTATATATCTATGGGTACGAAGCAGCATATAAGTCTGTGGGGACCGCTGTCCTACAAAGACAAACCACCGGAGGTGCTGTGTGCATTCAAGGTCAGTCCTGACAGCGAATTTATACCATAAAATAAATGATACCCATAAATGATATAGTGTAATAAACGCAGTATAGTATCCAGGTCTGTATCAACTGCTCTTTGTGTGTTGATAGATTGAAGGACAGGGAGATATTGGATGGAGGCATTCTTTCTCAGTTCCGCTAACGACAACGTGGCACATGGCATATAATATATCGTCTCTGTCGGGTGGAAACCTCATATGTCCAAAACGGTTTGATTTCAGGATTCAAAAAGTAAAAAATTCAAAAGCATCAAAAGTAGCAGATGTACAAGCTCAACGCTTTGAGCTTGTAGATCTGCTATTTTTGATGCTTTTGTGTGACGCTGTAGTATGATCAAGTAGGGCGTTAATTTACGAAAAAACACAGAAAGTTAAAGTATGGAGATAAGAGGTTTCAGCAACGATATTTAATATTGTTGCGGGTGGAAACCTTGTATGTCCAACACCATTACTTGTCAGGAAATGGGGGAAAAAATAACCTGTGTGCCAATGTATCCAATAATATCATAGAACAATAGAAGCCATTGTTCTCGCATCAATAAAAAGAAGAGTAAGAGAACAAGTTTGAAATGTTGTTTGATATGTGACCAAACCTGCCTACCGATGATGTCACTGGTTTAGGCAGGTTTCTGACACAGAGCGAGTCGACAGAAATGGTGCCATCTTCTAATGAGCACTAGTAATGACCAATTACTGTATGTGAAGATAGGTTGAAAATGGGCAAAGTGCTCCTTTAAGTGGTTAATCGGATAATGTGAACGCGAAATATGCACACAAATATGCACACAAAATGTGGTGGAAACAGAGCTACGCTTTCTAACCACCTGCCCACTATACCAAGCCATCAGAGACACAAACTTCCCACAGATTACATACACCCAAAGTGAGTTTGAAAACATGACCAACATGACCATTTGTGAACTGTTGTGATAAAAGACTAGTACTGTAATGTGTTTCCTGCACTATCTGTACCGAGTAGACCTCTAGACCTACTGCACATATAAAGAGAGCTACTACCTTTAAACACATTTGAAATCTGAGGCTTTTTGTATACTATTTTAAATAGTTTGGGGGAGAATGCTGAGACACCAAAAGTGACTGCAAAATCTTGAAAGATGTCTGCTTATTTCAAAAAGCTTGTAAAACTGTAAACACATTGTACCCTCCAACTGTACATAGGCTACTTTCCACATTTTGTTCTTAAATTGTTTTTATTATGTTTTGACACTTGCTTTGGCAATGTAAGCTGTATGTTTTCTCATGCCAAAAAAGCTCCTTTGAATGGAATTTAATTTAATTTAATTTAATTTAATTTAATTGAACGCAAAGCCACCAGACATGCTCTGGATGTCAGCATCAGATGAATGACATGCATAATGAAAGGGCATTTGAGTAACTGCCCCCGAGGGGCAATTACTGTGACATGTGACCCAGCAGTGTGCTGCTCAAATGAGTCACAGGGGAGAGCAGTTAGGAGTTAAGCACTGTCAACCTATGCAATGCAAACAAAATAACAAAAAGTAGAATCAAAACAAATGTATCGTGTGTTTACAAAACTATAAACCTAGCTAAAATCATAGGGAAAATGTTTTTTTTTAATAGTATACTTTATATATTTATATTTATATTTTATTTTAAATTACTCAATCCTTTTTGTGACCTTTTTGAATCTCACCCCCGACAAAAAGCAAACTAAGCTGTGTAAAAAAAAAGTAAGCTAAACCAAACTAAGCTGTGTAAAAAAAGTAAACTAAACCAAACTAAGCTGTGTAAAAAAAGTAAACTAAACTAGCAAACCCACTTTAAATTAAAGCTAAACTTACATTGCAAATATAAAGTCAAAATAGAATAAATAATAATAATGAAATATTCAAAACTACTGTATAATAACCGTGGCTCAGATGAGGGCACGGGGGAGGAGTTGGGAGTTAACAGAGGTGGAACAAATACTTAGACTTTATACTTGTGTAAAAGTAGCAACTGCATTGTAAAAATAGTCATATGTCAAAATATTTTGCAAATAGCAGATCTACAAACTCACAATGCGTTGCATCGTGACACATTTTGTGATCTTGTAGATCTCAATCAATCAATTGTGTTTCAGCTTGGATCAATTGAAATACAAAACACTTAGGTATCACAATGAAAACATTGTTAAAGAAACAAATACCATGACATGATGACATCTTTTTGTTTACATTATGTTTGAATGATTTTGCCAATATTTGGGGGCGCACTTGCAATAGCCTAATAGCCCGGTTGTGAATCGCTGGTCTATATAAATCAAAAGGGTATTCTCACTTTAATACACAGGGGTCATTTTGAATAAACATGTGTTTTCAATTAATCTAACATGATTAACATGGAGTTTGCTGTTACAATGGCTTCAAGGGGGCGTATGTATGCTTCTGATAAAAAATAATATCAAATGTATAAACATCGAATCAAGCAACTTAAAAAACTGTCCGAGGTGCTCACAGAAGGCTGAGTGGACGTTAAAATGACCCCAGAAGTGTATTAAAGTGAAATTGCCCTTTAAGCAATAACCAACTTTGTTGGTGTTCATGTATTTTAAAGTCACTCACCAATGCCCCCTGCAGGCACTAGCATCAATCACATTTCTTTTTAGAAAAAAAACAGCAAAATCCTGCTTACTCAGCATGCTAACATAATAACACACTGGTTTACCTACACTAAGGATTGTAGAGTGTAGATTGGGGTCTCAGAGATAATTAGGCCTACATCATACACATTACATCTCAGAGGCAATTAATGTATTTTTTACTCCATTAACAATTATTTGGCAGCTATAATTACTAGTTACTTTGTATGCAAAAGAGGCATTAACCACTTAAGCCCTATTTTATACTTTGGCTATTCGAAAGTTGCCGATTGGGCGCGTTTGTGAGCTTGTAGATCGCACATTTTTTAAATAAATGTGACAGATTTTGACAGATTTGAGTGCTTTTACTTTGGTACTGTGAGTATATTTCTGTTGTCTCTGGCAGTGGAACAAAGCTAAATAAACAACACAATCGCTGCAGCATACACACACAAATCTCAGAGGCATTGTAGCCATGGCGACCGTCATCGATTGGGGTACGAGAGGAGAGAGGGGGTCCGCTCATAGCTATTTTACATAGCCACACACACACACACACACACACGCAAACACACACGCAAACACACACGCCAACACACACACGCACACACACACGCACACGCACAAAACACACAAGTGCATGCACGCGCAGTCGCGCACACACACAGACAGGGCCCATGATCCTGGGATGAGGAGAAGAGAGGAGAGGAGAGGAGAGGAGAGGAGGATGCCATGGTGGATTCCAGGGCCGCTAAATGGACAGAGATGGAGAGAGATGAATCAGCTAATGCTAATTCCATTATGTTCCATGATAGCTTCTGTGTAATTGGCTTACTGGGTTTGGGGTGGATTGGCGGGGCCTCCGGGAGTCTGTCATCTCCAAATGACAACAACAATGATATTGGGATCAAATCAGGGAGAATCGTGTAACATGCAACATGGTATGCATTACAGTACATCAGTGGTTCTCAGGGGTCCTTGCAATCGGTCACTTTACACTGCCAAATCTATGTATATAGGATCAGAGGAGCTGATGGAGTATTGTAGCCTGGCTCCACCCCCTGAATCGTTTGCCTCGCATTCAGGGTCTGGTGACGCTGTCGAAGGCGG
This sequence comes from Gymnoscopelus microlampas, assembly GCF_963454915.1. Lineage (NCBI taxonomy): Eukaryota > Metazoa > Chordata > Actinopteri > Myctophiformes > Myctophidae > Gymnoscopelus > Gymnoscopelus microlampas. The sequence continues at coordinate 13,882,003 of NC_139942.1, forward strand.
GTGTTTCTCGGTTGAAAATCTGTACGACGAATGAGATCGGGATAATCCAGTATGAACCAATCGCGTTGGTTCATAGTGGAGTCCCACTTTGGCCACGCCCCCATCTCAGAAATCGGCTGCATTGAGAGGGCTTTCAGACTGAATAATGGAGTGAAACGAAATGAAAATTCAGGCTGAGTGTCAGGTTAGGAGTATTGCCGTCCATTCCACAACTTCCTCACCTGCATATTATGCCAAGCCCCCAGAGCCACGGTAGAACTAGCCTGGGCAGCATTCCATTTTCGGGTATATGATCCGGTCGGGAGCGGAAGTAAAAAAAAAAAAGTGTCCGGATGGGCAGAACCGGAAAGACGTCTCACCCCAATATAGGTCCGTCCTAATAAAATCCTTGATGCGGCATAGTTTAGCTTATCTTTTAAATGTAAATGTGCGTGCACTATCCGGAGACTATTTAGCCTCTGTATTATCCCACGGGGAAATTCTATTCCATTTAAATAGGGATTGGGGAACCAAAACAAAGCGGCACCGCAAAACCGGATGGGCAGAATCCGGAAAGCGGATTTTTTTCTTCTTTTTTTCCCCCAGTAGGCGTGGCCTAGACCGGATGATATGGGTCTTTAGTAACGCATACCAGGCTTTCCTCCGAGGTGGAAAGACTGGTGATGCGAGGTTACGGTAGAACAGTGAAGCGGCCGCCGCCCGGTGGTCCAATCTGAGAATGCAATACTTCCTCATTTAAAACGCCACTGCGCATGTTTCTACCGTTTGAGACCTGAGAATGCACTTAAAATGCTTCTGCGTGTGCATCTCCCGTTTGTGCGCATGCTCACGACGCGTCACAACCCATGGAACCAATGGAATGGATACATACATTGGTTCCATGGAACCAATATTTCTTACTTCCGGGTGCTTCAAAACGCCACTGAGCACTTTAATAGAAATGAATAGCTGGGGGCGGGGCAATCCGCCCTCTAGTTATATTATACCTCTATGATGAACCTGCTTGGTGCTCAAGACTTCCACATTTGGGCATCCAAATTTGGTGCTCAAATGCGGAAGCAGAGGTACTTCCGGGTGCTTCAAATGCCAGTGAGCAACTTTCATTGAAATGAATAGCGGAAGGTGGGGCAGTCCGCCCTAAATATATATTCATATATTATAATTCTATAGCATATATGCCAATGGTCCAATGCCTGTATGCAATTTTAGATGGACGGACGGACAGACAGACAGACTGAGAGATGCTCTGTGAATCCCTAAAAGGGAGGCGGCAGAATAACAAAGTCTTCACCAATCAAGAGCTGATAATCTTTCTAACGGTCGTTAATCAGGACCATCTTCCTCGTTAGCAGGAATAAATGACCCAGTATAATTAATATCGATGTGTTGTTTTGTCCACAACGCTGTTGGCAGGCGCTGTTGGCACACTCTTCCCACAGATTCAAATACACAGAAAACGTTTGAGAACATGACTAAAAACAAAAAAACTCCCATACCTGCTGGCTGAAGTCCAAGAATGTTCAAACATGTTCAAGGTTTCCAGGTTCTTTATTGTTACATCTTGTGTAGTCTGTCGTTTAATTTCAATGAATCCCTAGTTTGATATGCATTAGGCCTCCCATTAGACCCCCATTTGATACAAAAAAAAATTCAATCTCTGGGACCGCAATCTATAGGCTACTATAACATCCAAATTCTTAGAGTTTAAGGAACCATAAGGGTTCATTTGGTTCCATTTGTACACTCCCAGAATTACAGTAGGCTACTGTAACTCCTCAGGGACCCATGAAAGAAAAACACAAGCAAAGAAAAGGAGTATTTTATACTAACAGGATAATAATTAAAATAGATCAGCATGTGTATGATATATATGCGCAGCATTAGACAATCGGCATTATGTTCATGATCATTTCTTTATTCCAGTAGGCCTGTATCTGTAAATGCATGTATATATATTTAACTGTACATACATATTTGTGTTTTTGTTTCACACTTTCACCTTTGAACTGAAGAGAGAGAAACAGGCAGGCAGACAGACAGACAGACAGACAGACAGACAGACAGACAGACAGACATTAACAGACAGACAGACAGACAGACAGACAGAGGCAGAGAGAGAGAGAGAGAGAGGGGGAGAGAGAGCGAGGGAGAGAGAGGGAGGGGTGGGGTGAGCAGGACATATGTGTCTTATCCATCTTCATAGCGTGCTGGGGCACTAATTCACCTCGCCATCTGCACACGCACCGACACACACACACACACACACACACACACACACACACACACACACACACACACACACACACACACACACACACACACACACACACACACACACACACACACACACACACACTGGCAGATTCGCAATAACCCACAGCATTGCTGGAGGGCTGTGTGCGTGTGTGTGTGTGTGTGCGCGTGTGCGTGCGTGAGTGAATGCCCTCGTTAATCACCTCATGTCTCTCATCAACCCCCCCTCACACTGCAAAAAAAAAGAAAGTCCACCGTAACGAATCAATTGGACTCGTGAGCAACAAACACAACAGTGTTTACTTGCAGTAAACAGTAGTAAACTGTTCACTGCAGTGTACAGTACATCCACATGGCTTGAAGCTGCACTCTGTTAAGTTCTTTGCACTACAAAGTCTAACCCAGAATCTTTCATAACCTGGAACTTTCCGCAACCCGTAAAGTTCTGTGATTGTTTCCAGTTTTGTAGTGTTTCCATCATAACCAGAGCCGGAGAGGTGCTTTATGAATACAACTAATAAAAAGAAAAATCACACCTGTGTGAAGGTAGCGGCGCCTTTGATATATTTTGTCATAGATATGTGTTTCTACTAGAGAAACAATATTAAATCTCTGTAAATTTATTTCAAGGCTTCCAGTGGCACTAAATAGTGCCATTGGAAGCGAATCACCAAATGCATTCCAAGGTAAGTGGCAAAAACTGATCTGTCATAGCTGATAGAGTGGGTACCTAAAAAATAAACTTTGTGTGTGCGTGTGTATAAATGTGGTACCAGAAAGATATGTATGTGTTATGAAATAATCTATACAACTTATAAGCTGTACCCAGAGTGTTTATGTTCCGGACTTTTACAGTTTATATAAACCATCTAATTTTGTATTCATGATATAATATTGATGTCATGAATAGTTCCCTTGCCTGACCAATCAGAACGTTGACGGGCCTGACCAATCAGAATGTTGACGGAAAAGCCAGGTATAGAGCAGGACCATCGCCGTTAAAAATACATACAAAAAAAGAAGGGGGAAAAGCATGAGAAAATAAAAATATATACAAAAAAAAACATGAGGAAATAAAAAATAAACCTTGACATCATAGTGATGTCATGAATAGTCCCCTTGCCTGACAAATCAGAACCTTGACAGGCCTGACCAATCAGAACCTTGACGGGCCTGACCAATCAGAACCTTGACGGGCCTGACCAATCAGAACCTTGACGGGCCTGACCAATCAGAACGTTGACGGAAAAGCCAGGTATAGAGCAGGACCATCGCCGTTAAAAATACATACAAAAAAAGAAGGGGGAAAAGCATGAGAAAATAAAAATATATACAAAAAAAAACATGAGGAAATAAAAAATAAACCTTGACATCATAGTGATGTCATGAATGGTCCCCTTGCCTGACAAATCAGAACCTTGACGGGCCTGACCAATCAGAACGTTGACGGACCTGACCAATCAGAACGTTGGCGAGCCTGACCAATCAGAACGTTGACGGACCTGACCAATCAGAACGTTGGCTAGCCTGACCAATCAGAACGTTGACGGACCTGACCAATCAGAACGTTGGCGAGCCTGACCAATCAGAACGTTGACGGACCTGACCAATCAGAACGTTGGCGAGCCTGACCAATCAGAACGTTGACGGACCTGACCAATCAGAACGTTGGCGAGCCTGACCAATCAGAACGTTGGCGAGCCCGACCAATCAGAACGTTGACGCAAAAGCCAGGTATAGAGGGCTAATAGCCGCTAAAAACAGTGAGAATAGTCGATCTAGTCGAGCTCAGTCTGCCTGTAAGGTAGTCCAGTGGTTCTCAACATGTGGGCCCCAGATGAAAATAGCTGATCTACAAGCTCACAACGGCTTGCAACGTGAGGTGTTGTGAGCTTGTAGATCAGCTATGTTCACAATATCTTTATCTGTGGAACCGAGTCAAACTAAATGCCTCAACTCAACTATGATTATTTTGTGGATTCCCCTGTTCAAATATGATTATTTTGTGGATTATCCTGTTCAAATATGATTATTTTGTGGATTCCCCTGTTCAAATATGATTATTTTGTGGATTCCCCTGTTCAAATATGATTATTTTGTGGATTCCCCTGTTCAAATATGATTATTTTGTGGATTCCCCTGTTCAAATATGATTATTTTGGGAAGCCTGAAAAGGTTGAGAACCACTGAGGTAGTCTGTGATCCAAATCACCCAGGCCATGGTCTACCTGCATCACGGCATGTTTCTCAGCTACTGGTTGTTGTGGCTGGATGTTGTTGAGGGAGTTGAGGGAGTTGAAGAAGTCAAAGAACATGTTTCTGGCCAAAGGTTTCCCGGACCCGGTTCGATTCCTTGGACTGGGAGAATCTGGTTGGGGAAGTGAATGGCCGACCACTCACCCCATCCTTCTTGAAGTGCCCTTGGGCAAGGGACTGAACCCCCAAACTGCTCCAGTGGAGTTGCTCAGTAGCCAACAGCATCATACATTGCAGTATGATACTTTTACTTAAGTAAAACAATGTAGTACTTTTTCCACCACTGATAAAGGGTAAAAAATAAAAAGATTTCTATGGTGTTAGTTAGGTGAGTGAGCAGGTAGATGGCGAACAAATACAAACTATACTAAAATGTTAGAGAGGGACCAGAGGAGAAGAGATCCAGTAGAACTAAGTCAAGTAATTTTATGCTTGGTTGCGCGCAGGTGTCGCTCTCTAAAAATAGATGATCTACAAGCTTGTCTATTTTTAATATTGGCTTGTTCCATCGTCTATTTTTAATATCGGCTATTTTTTTATATCGGCTTGTAGATCGGCTATTTTTAATATTGGCTTGTAAATGTAGTCGACTAAAATCTATTGATATTCAGGCAACTTAAACCAGACTAAAACTAAAACATTTCAGATGGCTAAAATATGGCTAAAACTTAAATGGAAATATTTTTAAAAAGCCAAATCAAAATGTGCTGTCAAAATGAACACTGGACCATGCAGGAACATTTCTGTACTTGGTGCACCCTCCCCCAGCCTCGGGGAGAGGGTGAAGAGAGGTCCCGGGACGGGGCTGCTGGCTGTTTGGCAGGCACCCTCAGCACCCAGGGATTGATGTTGTCTGGGCCCGCTGCGTAACTTACTTACGTTGGTCAAGGGCAAGGCCACACCTCACTATAGGGCTGTCACGCTGTTGTCGTTGAAGACTTTGGGGCAACCACTGGTCCCCCTGGCGTCCGACTCGGTCGCTGTTGTTCAGCGTACATTTTGTTGACTAAACTAACCTTTTTCCACCTAACTAAAACTAAATAACAACTAAGCTATGATGACTAAAACTATGACTAAATATATATGACAATCCTACTATAATTCTAGTAACCTCACGGTGGTGGTGGTGGTGGTGGTGTCTTGGTTTGGGGGACTCTTGATCAAACTGCGCATGCGTCGTTGCCAGGTTTCACGAGAGAAACAAGCAGCAAGGTCTATGAAAACGAGGCCAAACCAAACGAACCCTATACCACCAACATTGGCCCTACAGCGCTTACAGTACGCCGACATGGCAACACCGAGACCCCGCCCACTCTCAGCACAATTCTTTCTGTGGAAAGTAAACACACCAGACGGACCCGCGGCGGGCGAGTAACATGCCTACGCCATTCTCCGTGCTGAATGCTGATATATATATATATATATACGCCCGTGGGGAGGGGTGACGCAACGCGACCCACGGGGGGGAGGAGGTGGGAAGCCACGACGGGGAGGAGGGGGGGAAGCCACGACGGGGAGGAGGGGGGGGGGGGCGCCACGAGGGGGGGGGGGGGGGGGGGGGGGGCGCCACGACGGGATGCGCGCGGGGGAGAAACCGCGCGACAGGACGTGCATTAACCCCAACTTTGCAACTACTTTCACCTGCGCCTTTCACCGGGTATGGTCTAGTTTAAAAATAAAAAGACTAAAACTAGATTAAGACTGCTAGGGAGGGACTAGTGGAGAAGAGATCCAGTAGAACTAAGAGAAATCAGCTTGGTTGTGTGTTTGTGTCGCGCACCGAAAATGCTATGCGTTGTGAGCTTGTAGATCTGCTATTTTCGGCACGCAGCTAAGTATAAATCAGGCATTACGATGCCATCACAACCTGCCAACATACATTTTAGCCGACTAAATCAACAGTAGATTTAGTCGACTAAAATCTTGATATTTAGTCAACTAGACTAAGCCTCAAACATCTCAGATCACTAAAATGTGAATATAAAACTTCACCGCCAAAGTGTAAAATAATGCTTTTTATCTCAAATCTAAAAATGACACAGATGCGTTCAGGAGAGCAACGATTCATCCATGGCTTGTTATCGGAGAAGCACGCGTCCTTTTCCTGCTTCCTGTCATGTTACCGTGCCGGGTGGAATTGAAAAGGGCCTTGCTCTGCCGTCTTCGCACCAAGGCCTCGCAAATCGCCCAGGTGGTAGAGAATGTTGTTCTTTGTGTTACCACATGTCATCTGTGAACGTCGAGTCTGTGTTATCACTTCTGTATGGGGTTCAGTTTGTTGTACACTGATTCAATAACGCTTCGTTTGCTTGCCAGCCCCCCTCCAGGAGGGAGGTTCGGGACGCTCTCGGACGCCAGTGTCTGCATCACGTGGACCAAATCCGGAACCCCTTCGTCCCCTTGCTTCTTTAGGATCTCTGCTACTCTTCTCTCCAGGTATTTATCCAGCTCTGCCTCACGTTTCACGGCCTCAGGACAAATCGTCGGTGCCCCTGCGAAGCGGATCAGCGCCACGCTCATATTGTCCTGACTTCCCTTGTACAAGCAGGTGTCAACGATTTCACTGCACACTCTTTCGAGGTCGGTCGTCACCTCTAGCCTGGCCCTGACGAACTGGGACAACTCCTCATTGGCCATGACATCCCAGATGCCGTCGCAAGCTAGCACGATGAACTCGTCCTCCACCACAGATCTCTCTAGGGAGTTCACCTCGGGCTCCGGAGAGACCAGCTGCTCCATGGGATCCTTTCCGGGCGCGCACTTGTAGTGGAAGTCTCCCAGGGCCCGGGACACGGCTAGAGACGCGTTGACTCGCTGGAACGTGACCGAGCCGCGGGCCTTCTGGATCCTCTTTTTCTCCAGCGGGTTGCTGGGCTTGTGATCCTGCGTGGAGAAGTGCACGTTTCCACCTCGCGCGAGGAGGCCCCGCGAGTCTCCGCAGTTGATGAAGTAGAGGTGGCTGGGAGAAATCATCACCCCTACCGCAGTGGAGCCGCTGCGGTCCACGACGCTGTGTTTCTTCTCGGAAACGGTCCGCATGTGTTCGTCAAACTGCAGGAAGCCGGTGCGGATCCCGTTCTTCACGCTGTCCACGGAGGGTTCCTCCTCTCTCAGAGCATTCTGGAAGTCCGGGTTGCTGGTGATGTGCTCCAGCAGATGCTCACAGCAGTACTTGGCCACCAGGGACCCGCCGTGGCCGTCATAAACGCCAAAGAAGGACCAGCGATCGAGACCGTGAGGCAGGCCGATTACGGCCGCGTGCGCGTCCTCCATCTCTGACCGCCAGCCCTGCATGCTGCTCAGACCATAGTGCAGGTTGTTGCCGTCACCGTGGCCATTGTGCTTTGCCGTCTTTGGCTTGTCCAAATACGAAGAACGGAATTTGTTCGGCATGGGCATCTTGCCTGGGGACCTGATCAGCGGGCATGGGCTCTCGACAGGAGATAAATACAGATTTGTGGAGTTTGTATATGGAATGTGGGATCTCTCTTTATATAGAGCACCAAAGTCTGACATCACTGCCACTAGAGGGCGCAATCCCCCTGGGTCACAGCGTATTTTTTTCTATTGAAAATCCCATAGCAGAATCTTAGATCGCGTCATATAAGAACTGTGTTCCAGAAATAAACAAATCAGCCGGGCACTTTTATTCATATAGATATGAAGCATCAACTGACGGTGAAAAGGTACTAATTTATCCGAAGGGCAAGAAAATATTTTTCTTTTCTCCAAACACAGACGTAACTCAAATGTAACTCAATATCAAAACGACACATACCTGACAAAATCTCCAGGGTGGTTTGTTTTTTTTGGAACAGTTCTTATATGACGCAATCTAATATTTGTCTATGGATTTTCAAGAGAAAAGATAACCCAGGGATAGTGGGAGTGGCGCCAGGACTTCATTTAACACACACATTTGACAGCCCCCATGTGGTAACTTTAAGGACCGCCTAGGGATCCTAGACCAACTGTTGAAGACCCATCTAGAGCAATCTCTGTCTGTTCACCCTAATTTCCTTGGCTGAATTTTTACTAGTAACATCATCATACAGACAACCACAATGCAATAGCAGCAGACAAGGCGCTTCACCAGCAGGTCACTCAGACTCAAACTTTCCGAGAGTGGTGTCCTCCTACAAATACAGATACAGATGTTAGTTTTGAGGAGGGAAAACGCACTGAGGGAACTTAATTACACTCGAAGGATATTTATCTGTGTGCGTTTGTACATTTGGCCATGCTGAGCAGTGAAATTGCTAAAAATGAGGATATCTGAACAAGAAGAAGTTAACAAGGATAAGACGTCCCCAGTGGCGTGACACTTTAGTATAGCAGGACATGATGAGTGTTCGGTTCCAGTGTATAGAGATGGTACGGCCTTTAAGCAGAGCTGGTGACAGAGACAGAGCACTTTACAGAGACAGGCTTTGTGAAAGCATTCCTTACAGTCCCAATACCCCAAAGGTTTAAATGAAGAATTGCAAGGTGTTTCTTATAATTTGCTGACTGAACATCTTAAAGAAGGGGTCATTGTCCTATTTAAGGTTGCATGTAGGTATATTATATAAGTTATATTTGCCATTCTCACGTGGACTATTGTTTCGTGCTTGTATTGTAACTCACTTTTTTATACTTTTTTCATACTTTTTTCATACCAGATGTTCAGTCCGCTACGCAGCACTACTGATCTGGCGAAACTTGACCAATCAAATCTGGATGTTACGTTTGTGACATGTGTTGGCCAATCAAATACGGATGTTACGTTTGTAATGCCCACCCACCGTCCACCTGTCCGCCCACTGTCTATCCACAAGCCAATTTTAATATACAGATTGTATGGTATCTTGTGATACCAAAGGAAGGATATACTGGACATACACTCACTCGCAGATTGCGCGTTATTATAGTGCAATTTGAATTATTGACATCATCACACAATGACATCACAAAGTCATTACCACAACTGAATTGTCCTTTAAAGTGAATCGTCAAATTAACAAAACATAATTTAGACCTGCCTGTGGTGACAATTAGTTAACAACACTGTTTGTCAGACAAAGATCAGCTGAGGTATGGCACAACAAGTTCAACTGGCCCAGGAAAAGTTCTGCTGTTCTATCTGTCTGGATCTACTGAAGGATCCAGTGAGTGTTCCCTGCGGACACAACTACTGCAGTAGATGTATTGAGAGTTACTGGAATCAGGATGATGAACGAGGCCGATACAGCTGTCCACAGTGCAGGGACACGTTTAACCCGAGACCTGTTCTGAAGAAAAACAACATGCTGGCTGAGGTGGTGGAGAGTCTGAGGAAAAAAGGACCCCAAGCTGTTCCTCCCGATCACTGCTATGCTGGACCTGGAGATGTGGCCTGTGATGTCTGCACCAGAAAAAAACGAAAATCTGTGAAGACTTGTCTTCACTGTCTGGTCTCTTACTGTGACACTCACCTCCAGCCTCACTATCAATGTCCTGCCTTTAAGAAGACACACAAGCCGGCACACACACAGCTCACACACCGGACCGAAATGGCGGAGACTACAGGCGCAAGTCTGTTGTCACCGCCATTTCTGTCCGGCATATGTGAGATTTCTCACGGGGAGAGCTCAGCCAAGCCTACCGCCGAGGACATGACATCAAAGGACTATTACTTTGACTCCTACGCTCACTTTGGCATCCACGAGGAGATGCTGAAAGACGAGGTGCGCACTCTGACCTACCGCAACGCCATGTTCCACAACAAGCACCTGTTCAAGGACAAAGTGGTGCTGGACGTGGGGAGCGGCACGGGCATCCTCTGCATGTTTGCCGCCAAGGCCGGCGCCAAGAAGGTCATAGGGGTCGAGTGCAGCAGCATCTCCGACTACGCCGTGAGGATCGTCAAGGCGAACCAGCTGGACGATGTCGTGACGATCATCAAGGGCAAGGTGGAGGAGGTGGACCTGCCGGTAGAGAGCGTCGACGTCATCATCTCGGAGTGGATGGGCTACTGCCTCTTCTACGAGTCCATGCTCAACACCGTCATCTACGCCCGAGACAAGTGGCTGAAACCGGGCGGCCTGATTTTCCCCGACAGGGCTACACTCTACGTCACGGCCATTGAGGACAGACAGTACAAGGACTACAAATTCAACTGGTGGGAGAATGTGTACGGCTTCGATATGTCCTGCATCAAGGAGGTGGCCATCAAGGAGCCCCTGGTGGACATAGTGGACCCCAAACAGCTGGTCAGTAGCGCATGTCTCATCAAGGAGGTGGACATCTACGCCGTGACAATCGACGACCTGTCCTTCACTGCGCCGTTTTGCCTGCAGGTGAAGAGAAGTGACTACATTCACGCCCTGGTCGCCTACTTCAACATGGAGTTCACGCTCTGCCACAAGAGGACGGGCTTCTCCACCGGCCCCGAATCTCCCTACACCCACTGGAAGCAGACAGTCTTCTACCTGGATGACTACCTGCCGGTCAGAACCGGGGAGGAGATCTTTGGCACCTTCAATATGAAGCCAAACGTCAAGAACAACAGGGACTTGGACTTCACTATAGACATCGACTTCAAGGGCCGGCTTTGTGAGGTGTCCAAGACCTCCGAATACAGGATGCGCTAGTACAGTGATTCACAATCCCCTGAATTTCAATTGCATTTGCGGATGCAACCAGTTACACTTTCAAAGGCACCACTCTCTTCACACTGGGTGTGATTTTTTTTTTTTTTTATATCTGGGACCCCAATCTACACTGTGCAATCCTCAGTCTTTATTTAGACTCAACCAGCCTCTGTTTCCCAAACTTCACAATAAAGGTTGCAAAAAAGCTGGGTCTCTTTGGTTCACAGTGGTGGACAAAGTACTTATAAGAAGACTTCACCCATTTTAAACCTATCTTCATATAAGTGGTCCTCACTAATACTCATGATAATATGGTGTGATTTAATCGTTGTTGTTTTTTTTTTAATTATTTTCGATTTTGTATTTTTTTTTTTATTAACCCGGAAACAATGGCTTCCATTATAGCATGCTATCTTTCCAGGAATAGAAAGTTTGCAATATCTATTAACCTGGATTCCCCATCGATGATGTCACTGGTATGCAGGTTTCTGAACTGTCCACAGCCCTCCTGAGACACAGCTGACAAAAATGGTACCATATTATCATGAGCATCAGTGAGGACCACCATATGAAGATTGGTTGAAAATGGGTGACAATACTTTGACCCCCATTGGCCTGCCTGTACATAACGATGTTGTTGAGTAGGGTGTCATGATTCACACACACACACGTAGGAATTTAATAGATCACTAGTACTCAATATGGGGTCCAGGGACCCCTGGTGGCCAATGAGGGGGTTCCAGTGGGACCCCAACGAAATGATTAAACCAAATGCTTAAAACACAGCTTAATAACGCAGAGCATTTTACAGTGTAGATTGGTTGAGGTCCCAGAGACTGATTAAATAAATAAATCATTTAAATTAAAATGTTTGAGAATCACTGTTGTTAACCCATTGGAATGCATGCCCTTCGGTTATGCAATACTCACTGTACCTGTCGTCAGTGCAGTATCATTACCATTGTACCTGAAGGCAGAGCCGCTCCACCCTATACGCACACTACGCAGGTTGCGTAGGGCCCCGCCTACCCGCCGAGTGGGCACCCCACTCCCTCTGGTCCTCGCTGATGCACTCGCCGAGATTGAAGTTTAGATAGTTCTCTAGATACACAAAGAACATGATTAAAGGGCAATACATTCTCCTTCCGACGTCCAAACTTTTCTTCAGAAAGGGAGGTGATATCCTATATTAAATTGACTAATGGGAGGGCCGGCCGGAGGTGGAGTCCATCAATCAATCAAGGTGGGGTCCATCAAAAGCACAAAAAGGGGCATGCCCATATGGGCATATACTGATGACATCAGGAATCTCCATATATGGGCACAAAAGGGACAAGGACTGACAGCTACAATGGTTACTCTGACAAATCCCCCGACACTATGACCCAGACATATTGGTCGGATCGGCGGGCGGCGTAGGTGTGAGGACCACATCGCTGCCCGAACTCTCTATCGGACAGATAGCTGGTTCTGGACAACTGGATATTGGTCGGATCGGCGGTGAGGCGCAGGTGTGAAGGTGTGAGGGCCACGTAGCAGCCCGAACTGTAGATCGGACAGATTGGCGGTTCTGGACAACTGGATCTCCATGTGCCTATACAGTATATGGCCATATCGGCTGGATCAACTTTTCTGTACAACCGCTAGTAACTAAATTGACGTCATTCCAAACGTCAGATGGGCGGTCTCAGAACTTTTTCCCAGACCTCAGATGTCCTGACTCACCCAACTAGTTCGGAAAGCCTGTACGAACGTCGGAAGGAGGCTGTATTGGCCTTTAATGACATCATCACACAATGATGTCACATTGTGATATCATCATCACAATCAAATTGTCCTTTAAAGTGAATCGTCGAATAAACATTGAGCATGTAATGAACATTTGTACTTTGATGAAAGTTGTTCAGTAACACATTTTGCCAGACAGTCCGCTGCAAAATGACACAGCAAGCAGTTCAACTGGACCAGGAACATTTCTGTTGTTCCATTTGTCTGGATCTTCTGAAGGATCCAGTGACTGTTCCTTGTGGTCACCACTACTGCCGTAGGTGCATTGAGAAATACTGGAATGACGAGGATCAAAAAGAGATATTTAGCTGTCCACAGTGCTGCCAGACATTCAGCCCAAGACCTGTTCTGAAGAAAAATAATGTATTGGATGAGGTGGTGGAGAGCCTGAAGAAGGCGGGGCTCCAAGTTGGACCTTCAGAACACTGCTATGCTGGGGCTGGAGATGTGCCCTGTGATTTCTGCACTGGGAGAAAAGAGAAATCTGTGAAGACTTGTCTTCAGTGTCTAGTCTCTTACTGTGATACTCACCTCCAGCCTCACTATCAATCTCTCGCCTTTAAGAATCACAAGCTGGTCACAGCATCCACAGAGCTTCAGGAGAACATCTGCATCCAGCAGAAAATCCAGGAGAGAGAGAAAGACATGAAGGTGCTTCACCAGGAGGTGGAGTCCATCAATCACTGTGCTGATAGAGCAGTGAAGGACAGTGACACCATCTTTACTGAGCTCAACGCTTCAATTGAGAGAAGACGATGTGGGGTGAGGGAGCTGATCCGAGACCAGCAGAAACGTGAAGTGAATCGAGCTGAAGAACAGAGGAAGCATGTGGAGCAGGAGGTTACTGATCTGAAGAAGAGACTTGCTGAGCTGGAGAAGCTCTCATACACAGAGGATCACATACATTTTCTACACAGTTACTCCTCCCTCTCAAGGATCAGTGATTCTACATACAAAGTCAGTGATGTCCATCTTTCGAAATACTTTGACAATGTGACTGTTTCTGTGTCAAAGATGAGGGACGAACTAGAGGTCATTCTTAAAGAGGAAGGGACAAACATCTTAGAGACAGTGAACAGAGTGGATGTTTTACTGTCATCAACACCAGAACCCAAGACCAGAGCTGAGTTCTTACAATATTCATGTCCAATCACACTGGATCCAAACACAGTACATCAACACCTGTCTCTGTCTAAAGAGAACAGAGAAGTAACATGGATGAACAAACAACAATCATATCCTCATCACCGAGAGAGATTCATTACATTTCATCAGGTTCTGAGTAGAGAGGGTCTGACTGGACGCTGTTACTGGGAGGTACAGTGGGGAGGATTTAGTGTTGATATAGCAGTCTCATATAGAGATATCAGCAGGACAGGGATAAATAATGACAGTAGATTTGGAGGCAATGATAAATCTTGGTCTTTACGGTGTTGTAAAGGATATTATGTTTTCAATCACAGAAACATTCATTCTATAATCCCAGGTCGTGTGTCGTCCAGAGTAGGAGTGTACCTGGATCAGAGTGCAGGTACTCTGTCCTTCTACAGCATTTCTGACCCGTTGACGCTCCTCCACAGCGTCCAGACCACATTCACCCAGACGGTCTATGCTGGATTTTGGTTAGGTTATGATAGCACTGCTGAGTTGCGCGTCTTCAAGTAGATTTCGGGACTTTTGTTCGTCTCTACTCCACAATAATTTCTTTATGATTAGTGTTTTTCTTTTTTTTTCCTCATGGACAACATTCTCAGCTTCTAAAAGAAAGTAGACTGCTATGTTGACTTAAATAAAATACGAATGCTGCCACAATGTCTGAAAAACACAAATTATCTGTACTCTCATGTTCCTTCCTGTACAAGACAACAGAGACCTCCTTGAACCATCTATCGTTCAAGTGGCAACGCTTATGATCAACACTTTCTGATTATTTTATCACCCACATATAACACAGCATAGACCGTCTGGGTGAATGTGGTCTGGACGCTGTGGAGGAGCGTCAACGGGTCAGAAATGCTGTAGAAGGACAGAGTACCTGCACTCTGATCCAAATCAGATCACTGTTCACTCTTCATACAACATGCTCAGTGTAGGTCACAGTACCGGTCCTGCAGCTAGCTTGGCAGTGGTCAAACTCTCCACCTCCCCAGCCTCATCCTTGTGGCAGTTAGTTATTCGGTATGTTAGATGTATGATTCTGTGGATTGTATGATGTTATATCTGTATCTATCCTAACATGTAACCTTGAAGGGTTCAATGTCATATTCATAATATCTCTGTATCTTAGGGTCTGCTTAAAGGGGTTAGTGGTCTCATATTATTCGTCATGCTTGTGCGGATAATCTGAGCATCACAGGAGCGGACTCACGCCACTAAACTGAATGCAATATCGTTTTAAATAAATTCTTTATCTTGACGAAAGTGTCTGAACTCCATGTTTGGTCATGACTGACGTCATATCGATTACATCAGTCATCTCCATATTTGGGCATACTTAAGCAAGAGCGAAGCACAGACAAACATAGACACACAAAGATTTGTGGAATTGATAGGATCTAAATTTTATAGGCATTTATAGAACATAATAGAGGAAATCGTCATGCTTGTCGATACACAATAGTTCACTATTGTAGTATAATTCCTTTATATCAAGACACTGATGTCCCGGATGTTCATCCTGTTCTTTCTGCATGCTTGCAGATATCCAAAGCGTACAGTTGAGAATGGCTTGCATGCTTGCCAGCGTATAGAGAAAATCGACAGGCTTTTCAATACATGTAATTAGTTCATTGGTTAATGTAGAACAGTTCCTTTACATCAAGACATAATAATAAAATAATAACACTCTAGTGTTTTGCCAAATGTTCATCTGATTGGTGCTGCATGCTTGCAGAATATCGGACTTCATGGGAAGGGCATAGTACACGCTTGTATGCATTTAAAGAAAAAGTGACATGCTGATAACACAGTTTAATTCATGTAGTAGTATATTCCACAATAGTATACCGAAGGGGTGTGCATTCCGAATAGGCATTGCACTGTTTATTATAGATAATAGTGCGATGCCCATTCGTGATGCATACCCCTTCGCCAGTGTTACTTTTGTTGACTAAGACTAAAAGACTAAAATACAAAAAGACTACAGTTTTGATATTTAGTTGACTAAGACTAGACTAAGACTAAACAATTTCAGAAGACTAAAATGGGACTAAAACTAAATGGTGTGTTATTCAAAAGACTAAGACTAAGACTAAATCAGAATTTGCTGTAAAAATTAACACTATACCCGTTGTACCCATTGTCAGAGTGCTAAGTGCAATATCCCTTAGAAAACCGCTGATCGGACCGACTTCGCACCAGGCATCACACTCCCCTGGGTTCTCCCCGATACACACAGCTAGTCTGAAGTCGATTGGTCAAACCGTTCTCAAGATACGCATATTACGGATAAAATGCACGCACACATGCTCGCTCCCTCCCTCACTCACACGTACACGTATTGAAGGACTAGGCTGGTGCAGAGATTTGTGTAATTTATGGAAGGATATGACTTCATGACATCAAGCAATGTCATCACAACTAAATTGTCATTTAAAGTGAATCGTCAAAAAAACTAAATATAACTTAGGCCTGCCTGTAGCATTTCAATGAAAAGTTTAAATTAGGAAAACAGTTAATCAGACGAAGTCAGCTGTAAGATGGCACAGCAAGGGGTTCAACTAGACCAGGAACATTTCTGTTGTTCTATCTGTCTGGATCTACTGAAGGATCCAGTGAGTGTTCCTTGTGGACACAACTACTGCAGTAAGTGTATTGAGGGATACTGGAATCAGGATGATCAAAGAGGGAGATTCAGCTGTCCACAGTGCAGACAGACATTCAATCCAAGACCTGTTCTGACCAAAAATAACATGCTGGCTGAGGTGGTGGAGAGCCTGAAGAAGACAGAGCTACAGGTTGTTCCTCCTGATCACTGCTATGCTGGACCTGGGGATGTGGCCTGTGATTTCTGCACTGGGAGAAAACAGAAATCAGTCAAGACTTGTCTTCAGTGTCTGGTCTCTTACTGTGACACTCACCTCCAGCCTCACTATCAATCTCCTGCCTTTAAGAATCACAAGCTGGTGAAAGCCTCCAACGAACTTCAGGAGAACATCTGCATCCAGCAGAGAATCCAGGAGAGAGAGAAAGACGTGAGGGTGCTTCACCAGGAGGTCGGGTCTATCAATCACTGTGCTGATAGAGCAGTGGAGGACAGCTACACCATCTTTACTGAGCTCATCACTTCCATTGAGAGAAGACGATCCGAGTTGAAGGAGCTGATCAGAGACCAGCAGAAACGTAAAGTGAGTCGTGCTGAAGAACTGAGGAAGTGTGTGGAGCAGGAGGTTACTGACCTGAGGAGGAGGCAGGAGAAGCTTGCAAACATAGAGGATCACATCCATTTTCTACACAGTTCCACCTCCCTCTCAAGGATCACTGAATCTACACACGCGGTCAGCAGCAATGTCCGTCCTCTGAGATACTTTGAAGATGTGGCTGTGACTGTGTCAAGGATGAGGGACAAACTAGAGGTCATTCTTAAAGAGGAAGGGGAAAACATCTCGGAGAAAGTGAATAGAATGGATGTTTTACTGTCAGCACTACCAGAACCTAAGACCAGAGCTGAGTTCTTACAATATTCGTGTCCAATCACACTGGATCCAAACACAGCACATGAATACCTGTCTCTGTCTAAGCGGAACAGAAAAGTAACATGGATGAACAAACCACACACATATCCTCGTCATCCAGAGAGATTCACAACATTTCATCAGGTTATGAGTAGAGAGAGTCTGACTGGACGTTGTTACTGGGAGGTGGAGTGGAGTGGACACCATGTTGACATGGCAGTCTCATATAAAGATATCAACAGGACAGGGATTAGTAATGACATGAGTAGATTTGGATACAATGATAAATCTTGGTCTTCACAGTGTTGTAATGGACATTACGTTTTCAGACACGGAGGCATTGAAACTAAAATCCCAGGCCGTGTGTCCTCCAGAGTAGGAGTGTACCTGGATCACAGTGCAGGTACTCTGTCCTTCTACAGCGTCTCTGACACCATGACTCTCCTCCACAGAGTCCAGACCACATTCACCCAGACGGTCTATGCTGGATTTTGGTTAGGTTATGATAGCACCGCTGAGTTGTGTGACTTTGGGTTTCTTCGACTCATGACTCCACAATAATGTAATGATTAGTGTGTTTTTTGTTAGTTTTTTCAACTGTAAACTGATCACCATGTGGTGGTGAGTCGGATTAGACAGCCGGGGAAGCCTGTGGACAGACCTGGTTTTGAGGAGTGGCAGACTCCTCAAAAAGAGGTACCAGAGGGTGTGTGCCAATTATAGCGGCATCACATTACTCAGCCTCCCTGGGAAAGTCTAGCCCAAGGTATTAGAAAGGAGGATCTGGCCAATAGTCTAACCTCAGATCCAGGAGGAACAATGCCGATTTCGTCCTGGCCGTGGAACAATGGGCCGACTCTTGCAGGGATCCTGGAGAGGACCTGGGAGTATCCGGTCCACATGAGTTTTGTGCATTTGGAGAAGGCCCATATGACCAGGTCCCCAGGGAGATACTGTGCGAGGTGCCATCCAATCTCTGTTCACCCAAAACGAGACAAGTGTCCATGTGCTCGACAGTAAAAACAGATTCATCCTCGTGGGGGTTGGTCTCTGCCAGGGCTGCGCTTTGTCACTTATCCTGTATGTGATATTCATAGGAAGTCTCCCGGGACGCAGTCGCCTATTTTATGCTTCAGATATTTGAATATAGCTGATCTACAAGCTCACGACGCATTGTGAGCTTCTAGATCTGCTATTTTCGAAACATTTTGAAGATGTCATTATCTAAATAGAAATGAATCATCTGAATCTGCAATGTAACTAACTAAAGCTAAGTAAATCTATTTGAGTAAAAAGTGAAACTTGCTTCTGAGATGTACTGTAGTGAAGCAAAAAGTAATGGAAATAGTAAAGTAAAAGGTGAAATTGCACTTCTTTACTTGAGCGAATGTACTTTACACTATTGTGTAAATATCCAATAATATTGTTCTATTGGAAACTGCAGTGAAGTGGTGAGGGGGTCATTTTATACGTACAGTACAGTTGACATAGACAAATGACTGTAATAATGTTTTAATAACCCAGGCACACGCAACCCCAACCCCACAGTGCACACACACACACACACACACACACACAGACACACACACACACACACACACACACACACACACACACACACACACACACACACACACACACACACACACACACACACACACACACACACACACACACACACACACACACACTCGCACACACACACTCGCACACACACACACACACACACACGCACCCTGTGCACCGCTTGCCCTTGCAGCCGATGCACTGTAAAAAATAAAATATAACTGAATAAGACATGTAAGTTCATAAAATTTACCAGCCATAAAAAATACATAAATGCCACGTTAATCAGTTTAATGTGGCAATCGAAAATGTCAGCTCGTAAACGTGATATTAGACAGAACGATAAAGTTGTGACATTGGAAGTTCAGTCTCCTATAGGTTCAGTAACTGCAGGGGATATGGTTATCAGGATCGTTGCTGTCGGGTGGAAACCTTGTATGTCCAAAACTATTACTTTAATAGGAACTGGAAGAAATAAAAAAAAACCTGTTCCAATGGATCCAATGTAGGCTAGTTATTATTTAGTCTCAAGCTCTTGTTAATACTTTTCATCTGTTCAATATTCATAAAATCCACGGACACACTTAACCACTTTCGCTTTCACAAATGTAAAACAGTAACGACAATATCAGATCTACAAGCTCGCTTACGCATTGTAAGCTTGTAGATCTGCTATTCTTACTGATTTTGCGGAACACTGTCATACGACAAATTTGAGCGTTAATTTACAAAAAGAAAAAACAAACATTCAAAAAAAGCTGAACTATGGAGATACAAGGTTTCTGCCCGACAGTGACAAGCTGAAAATAGCTGATCGGCAAGCTCACAATGCGCCGCGTTGAGCTTTTTAATCTTTTTTCAGCGAAAGCTTTCCCCGCAATAACAGAAACGACACTAGTATAGAGCCCTGAGGGACTGCGGTCAACCATATAGGGTTATAAGTGGTTAAAGGGCTGGTACAGTAGGTTGGAGGTTGGTGTCAGCACCCCATACCAGAAAGACCACAGGTTCAAACCCGGTTACAGTAACGTTTAAGTTAATGCATGCCCCTGAGCAAGACAGTTAGCCCTTGAATCCCACAGGGCTCTATACTAGCTCGGCTCCTTTTTTCCCCTTAACAGCAAATTTCTTTGTCAAAAATTGCCGATCTACAAACTCACAACTGAGCATGTAGATCGGCTAATTATGCTTTGGAAATTTAGTAAGGAAATAAGACAGGGTCTATCCCTGTGGATCTCATCTCATATTGTCGCTGTCGGGCAGAAACCTTGTATCTCCATAATTCAACTTTTTATCTCTTTGAAGATCAGTGTTAGTGAAAATAGCCTTTTGTACACTAATATAAAATGTTCTCAAAATGAAAAATAAAAAAACTAATGGTTTTGGATAAGGTTTCCACCTGACAACAACGATATTCATATTGATGCAGCTAGCAGCTATGCATGCCTGCAAAGAAACGACAAAAAAAATAAAAAAAAGTTTACTCTTAGGCTAAAACGGATTTTTGAGCTCAACATTGAACTTCACCTTTGTGTAGGCATGTCTGTGATTATGACGATGATGAAGAATTATAATTATGATTATTTTGTTGTAGTTGTTGTTGATACACAATTATTATTTCTTATAAGCACTGACAAAAGGTTGCTGCTGCAAGTACACATAGCACAAAGATGTATAGTAATATACAGAGAATATTATATTTCACACGCACGCACGCACGCATGCACGCACGCACACACACACACACACACACACACACACACACACACACACACACACACACACACACACACGCGCGCGCGCACACACAAACTGGTTTCTATGTATTTGATGATGATGTACAGTGAATGAAGTGGTTTCTGGCGGCTCAGCAGTGAATTGACTCCATAACGTGTGTGAGGTTTAGATCAATACAAGTTGCATTGGTAAGCTTTGATCTTTTGAACCACACAGCGGGACGATCGATTGTGGCCGGCACAGCGAGCGTGTGTGTGTGTGTGTGTGTGTGTGTGTGTGTGTGTGTGTGTGTGTGTGTGTGTGTGTGTGTGTGTGTGTGTGTGTGTGTGTGTGTGTGTGTGTGTGCGTGCGTGCGTGCGTGCGCTTATTATAGTATTATTATTCTTGTGAAAACCAATACTGCTTAGTAGAATTTGAGAAACAGACACTTTTAAGACGATTTTCCTGGTCCTCACAGGATAAATGGTTGTTTGAGAGTTAGGTTTACACTAATCAGACTTTCCAGAAGCTCTCGCATAAAAACGTAATTATTATTATTTCAAAAGAATTCCATAAAAGTATAAATGAATCTGTTAATTAGAGGGAAAATAATACTTTTAAGAAGTATTGAAAATAGCCAATCTACAAGCTCACAACACTCTATCCTGATTGGATAAAATTGGTATCCCGACCTGAAAATGCATTTTCTGTGTAATAAAGAGCTGGAGAGACATGGATTGATTGAATACTTTATTAGACAGGAATGTAAACAGCACGAGGTACAGTCAGACATTTGAGCTAAAAGGATAACTATCAGAGTATAGAGATATTTAACACTTATTTTAACCACAGAAAATCCCTAATAGTAAAGATAATGTGTTCAAAAACATTTAATTGACACAACACTGATGACAGTGCTGTCAAGCAAGTCTATGAAGCTATCTATGAAAATCTATGAAAAAGTTGAATCTGCAACGTGTTATACAATGTAGTATGGGGGTCCCTGCTTCATCTCTCTCTCAGCTAAGGGGCCGTTTGCCTGACAAAAAAAAACCTGTTCAAGAAGTGTTATTGTGCTTTCAGAACACGATGCCTTGGCCTGGTGTTGCCCTCAGGGTAAAAATCCAAGGAGCAGCTGGATGGCTGACATGTTTGACCTTCAGACGACTTTGACAGTGATATGACTCCGTGCAGTGGTGTAAAGTAACTAAGTACATTTACTCAAGTACTGTACTTACGTACAATTTTGAGGTACTTTTAACTTTTGTGGAATATTTCCAATGTTCTGTATGTTTTACTTCTACTCCGCTACATTTCGGATTTTTGTAGATTTTGATTATTATCATAAAACATGCAATAACCACTTCAGCCCTATATACATTTCGGCCATTTGGAAATAGTTGATCTACAAGCTCACAATGCATCGCAATGTGACGCATTGTGAGCTTGTAGATCTGCTATTTTCAAAAGTTTTTTATACATTTGAGTACTTTCTACTTTTGGTACTTTAAGTACCAATACTTTTACTCAAGTACATTTTGAATTCCGGACTTATTCTTGTAACAGAGTATTTCTACATTGCAGTTTTGATACTTTTACTTAAGTAAAACATCTGAGTACTTTTTCCACCACTGACTCAGTGTGAGGATAAGATTTGGATTCAGGCACTCGCTGTTTCATACCAGATTCATTTTTTTCTTTTCACGTGAGAAGATATGGCTCATGAATTTCGAACTTAGGATAATGAGATGCAGCCTGAAGGCTGGGGAACTGGTGTCATGGACCTGAAAAATATCGCCATTGTCGGGTGGAAAGTTAGGCTACTTTTCAAGATATGGAAAAAAAAAAGAACTATTCGAAAATAGCCGATCTACAAGCTCACTGAGTCTTTTTTCACTACTTTTGTGTGACTGTGACCCTCTTGTACGACAAAGTAGGGTAGCCTATTCATTTATGAAAAAACATAAGTTGAAAGATGGAGATACAAGGTTTTTGCCTGACAACAGCGATATATATATATTTGTGATATATATATTTTTTTAACCCTCTACCAGTGGTGGAAGCAGTAGGCTACTAGATGTCTTTATCTATTTTTAGGTAAGTGAAAGTATAAATATCACTATGTAGAAATACTATTAAATGTACACAATCATACAGAATGTCCCATTTCACAACACAATCATTAGGGCTGCACAATGAATTGCATTTTTAATCAGGATCAGGATTTTGGGCTTTCCACAACTAAATGAACATGATCGTCTGATTATTGACATTCATTGATGTGTTGATTGGTACGAACGTAGCACAATGAAAGCAACTGATTTGCACAGAATTTACAATAGGTGAATAAGGAGGATCAATTTTATTTTGATTAAAAAAATATGTGCATTATAGCCGGAATGTACAGTATAGCACCACATGAATGTGAAAGCAGTGTTATGTGAAATAAGACAATATTTTTTGTTAAATGCAATGAATAATCGTGATAAATAATTTTGATCTCAACATTGATCAAAATAATTGTGATAAGCATTAATGTGTTCATCCCTTGAATGTCGCAGCTGGTAAAGGTGGGGCTGATTTTAATTACTATGTGCTGCTGGGTAGATTAACCTACAGTATAATAATACTACATCATAAGTCCACAAGTCAGTTCACGTAGGTTTTGTATTAATAATGTAAATCTGTAAAAGTTGAAGTGGAGTAAAAAAGTACAATATCTGCCTCTGAGACATAGCGGGTGTAGAAGTATAAATTGGAACATAAATGAATAAATGGAAATACTCACGTAAAGTACTGTAAAAATACCTCAAATATTTTCTGAAATAGCATATCTACCAGTTCACAACCAGTTTCACTGTTGTACCACAGACCTCTACATCAGGGGGTACTATCCTTAATATAGCATCAAAATCAGTCTAAACACTTTAACCCACATATACTTCAAAATAGCCAATCTATGAGCTCACAATGTGTCATGGTGCGTCGCGTTGTGAGCTTGTGGATCTGCTATTAAAAAAAATAAAAAGATTAATGTGAAACATTTGGAATATCTGCTAAATATTTTTAGATGGGATTCTGCTGCCAACAACATTAATTTGGGGGGTCCCCTGCTCTCCATCTGTTTTGGATGTGAGCTCATTGGAAAGGACCTACCCCCCTTGCGGTGGGGGTCTGTCAGTGTGTGTGTGTGTGTGTGTGTGTGTGTGTGTGTGTGTGTGTGTGTGTGTGGGGGGGGGGGGGGGGGGGGGGGAATTAAGGCTGATGCAGGCCAAACATGCAGACCTGAGCACAGACGTTTTGCCTTTTTTTTTTACCCATAAGCCCCTCAGAGGCATGAAGTGACAGCGGGCACCTTCACCACTTACAGCCCACACACACACTCTAGCGTGCGCACAACATGCACACACACGCACACACGCGCGCACGCACACACACACACACACACACACACACACACACACACGCACACGCAGAGATGCAGACGGACGTAAATTCAGACAGACAGACAGACAGACAGACAGTTTGACCTTGTGCAGAGGTGAACCTGCCTCAAGGGAAAAATCTTCCTTTTTTTCTGTCTCTCTTTTTCCTTTCCTTTTTTTTGGCAATAAGCCCTCTTGCCGCCTGATTGGTCAGCCAATAGAGCATGACACCACCATGCTGGATTCAAACCATTTGTCCCAAACAAACACGTTGTTGCCGTCAGGCTTTTTGTGTCTCTTCGTAAATGAACGCCCTACTTGATCACACTGCAGTGTCACAGAAAAGCATCAAAAGTACGCAAAGCTACGCGTTTCGAGCTTGTAGATCTGCTACTTTTGCAAAAAAAAAAAATTGGATCCTGAAAAGTAACAGTTTTGGGACTTTCCACCCGACAGAGTCGACATTCATTTATAAAGACCAGTCCCACTGCTGTCAACTGCAACGTTTTTATGTTTACTTGTAAATGAATGCCCCACTTGCAATTTACAATTATTCATCCAGAGCGACAGTAAGCAAGGTAAACACGTACATCTAATGCATAAAGAAGTGAAGAAGTGTAGTGCCTCTACTGTAGCACCAGTCTAAACAGTATGATATCAACAAAAACAATGATCTGTACATTTAAACTATAGACTATAGACCACAGGAGAGACTGGTGACAGCCGGAATGTAGACGGCATCCCGGGAGCAGTATGGGTTGGCGCCCCATGCTGTGTCTTCCGTGAGGAAGAAGCCCAACAAACACGCGGTGAGGCCTTTAGGAGGGCCATTCAATCAATCCGCAAGTGGAGCCTGCAGTACCACCACGGCCCAAGGAACCATCACGCCAGAAGGAAATGTTTGGATCGGGGCGGTGCAGCGGATCTGGCGCAGCGCTCAGGTCCTGGACCTGGTGAGACGAAGGAGGAGCCCGGCCAGGAGTCAACCCACAGAGCCTAGTCCCTCCACGTGCCAGAGCCTCCCCGAGTCCCGGCAGAGTACTTCCGGAGAAGCGGACTGAGTGGCCCTGTCTTGCCCTGTAGGACTGACCGTGGGTAGCTACTGGGACGTAAGTCGGGGCTTGATCAACCCTGGCTGGGTCACCTGGGTGAGGGTGTATGTTGCGAGACCCGAAACACCCTATGACCCCAGGCTACAACACTGATGATACGTCCCAGTTGCATCCATGTGATGTTTTTCCTCATTAGAAACTATAGGATGCCAGGTCAACAAATGAACCTGGCATCTGTCTAAATAATCAAAATTGCATTTTAAACGTTGCATAAGACGTTGCATGGTCGTCAATAGTAGTCTCGCACAAAAGTAGTGCAAATATAGCAGATCTAGATCAGCTATTTTCTAAAAAAAAATGATGTTGAAAGTGAAAGTGATTGATTGTGTCTGTGGGTTTTTTAAATATTGAACCAATGAAAAGTATTAACAAGAGCTGGTAACTAAATAGCCTAATAACTGCATCGGATCCATTTGGAACACAGGTTATTTTTTTCCCCACTTCCTGGAATGTAATGTTTTTGGACATACAAGGTTTCCACCTGACAGTGACGATTCATAAAAGACCAGACCCAAGAAGAACTCATGAGAAACACACCTGATAATTATTCACATTTTCTTCTTTTCCATAATATGAATTTCATGATATTTCCATTATTATTTGAACACACAATCAGCATACAGAGGAGAAGCATTGTATCCTCTCATCTTTGGGCCAAAATCACCAGGTTTCAATTTTTGGTGTGGCAAATGATTTTTCATCCATTAGTTTGCAGTGTAATGAACAGATAAGGATTTTCTTTTGATCCTTCAAATTAAACTGTTTCAACCACTTGAATTCATACTTAGAGAAGCCCCTCCAGGGTTCTGTTGTGATCTACAAGATCACAACACGTCGCAACGCGACATTGTCATTTAGACGGGACATTCTGCTAGTTCTTGTACTTTAAGTATATTTAGATGCCAATACGTTTGTACTTTTACTCAAGTCATTTTGTATTACTGGACTTTTGCTTGTAACACAGTATTTCTGCATAGCAGTATTGATACTTTTACTTAAAGAGCTGGTGCCATGTTTTTGCACTTTTTCTGTTTTTCATGTGTCTATGAGGTTGATAGAACTTCATTAAGGCCCCCGCTGGTGGTTTTATGGTGTTTTATGTCTTCTCTGATTATTTGGAGTTTCTTCCTGGAGGCTGAAATCTTGAGGGTCAAACGTGCCAATAGAGAAACAGCCCTTTAGTGACATCACAGAGACCCCAAAAAACATACCCTCCCCCTCATTATCATAACACAACAGGTGTGGGCATGAGGAGGAGGAGGGACTAGGACAGGTGGGTGGTGCTAAGGTGGTGGAGGAGGTGCTAAGGTGAGAACCAGGCATACTTAATGAACTGGAGGTGTGTCCACATAAAAACATTTTTTTTAACAATTTCTGTACACTTTTTTTTTTGAAAAAAATCCTTACATAATAATAATACCTTATGATCAGGTTTTAGGGTTGAAAAATATCATGGCACTCCATCTTTAAGTAAACAATTCGAGTATGTTTCCCACCACCGCACGCGCGCACGCACACACACACACACACACACACACACACACACACACACACACACACACACACACACACACACACACACACACACACACACACACACACACACACACACACACACACACACACACACACACACACACACACACACACATTCATGCCCTAACGTCAGGCACCAACCATGCAAGGCACCAACCTGCTCATCAGGATCAAACAGGGCTTCAGTGCCATGCTCAAGGACACTTTGACATAAAGCCAGTAGGAGCCAGGGATCGAACCCGGGAACGTTCCGGTTTCTACTCCTGAGCCACTAGAGCACACCTTTCAGCCAATGGTGGACAGTAAATACGTTTTACTTACTTTACTCGACTACTGCACATAAGTAAAAAATAAATAAAAAATCAAGCTCATGACTTTCGATTTAAAACGCTACATTTCATAAAAATATTGTACTTTTGACTCCACTACATTTCTAGGAAGGGATTCTTATGGGAAACGTAGGATACAACAATACATTATGAATTAACCACTTATTGTAAGCCCTACTTCGAATAGAGTGAAACGCGTTATGAGCTTAGATCTGCTATTTTCAGTATTTTTTGAAAATGTCTGAACATTTATTTTTTCCCTCATCCTTTTGGAAATGTTCTAAATTTAAATACAGCAATGCGTTCATAATAACAAAAAAAGGAAAATGTAATTTGTACTTTGGAATACTTGAGTATTCTTTGTCCATCACTAGGTCTACTCTCAGCCCAGGCAGTGACTGACTGCGTTGCCATCGTATTATTAACCAGATTAATGTAGCGTCTCATTTTGAAAAGGCTGCCTGCAAATGTCAACAGGGCTGTGTTTGAATGCGAAAGCGTAGCTTTCAGCTTTTTCAATTAGCATCACGGCACCGCGACAGATGGACGGAAACTTATTTCCCTTTTTTTTTGCACAGGAGTAAAGCTTTAAAGGAGAACAGCGCCCCGGGGAAATTATTTCCTGTTTGAAGCCCCCCCCACTAAACTCCAAACACAAGTTGAATTATCTTTATCATAAAGGGAGTTATGCTCAGTTAATTTATCCTGCTCAGGCTAACTACAAACATTACAAATGACTGTCTTCTTTTTTTCAGGCGCTCTTATGAGGTTCATTTCTCAACAGCAGGTAAAAAAAATTGCTGTGAAGTCGAGTGTCTTTGTTTGAGGGCTAATTTTGTACGTGTAAAATGTGATGAAACATGACAAAGAAAAAAACACAGAAAGAATCTTTCCTAAAAAAAAAAAAAACTATACAGGAAGCGATAAAAGAACATATTTTCTCTTATTTTGGTCCTAACTAGCATTCCTTTGCTTACACTTAACTCTTAAGAGTGGTCGAGAGCACTCGTGACACAGTCCACACATTTTGTTTGTCCAATGCGAGAAAACATTTGAAATGAGAGAAAAACTAGAAAAAGTGCTCCTCGGAGCACAGGTCTCCGCCAGGTCAGGTAGGTTATTGTGGCCTCCTGTTGGCGCTATAATAGGCCAAAGTGAAAAGGGTGCCATTTCTTCTTAGGCCTTGCACGGCAATCGGACACTGCATTCATGATTTGAGGCATTTTGTTCAAAAAATGTGTTTTGCTAAATTAGACCTGCTGGTGGCACTATAACAGGCAAATATTAAAAGGGTAGCATTTGTTCCTCAACATAGTGTGAATGTGCGTGCAAAGTCTGACCACAATCGGACGCTGCGTTCA
Organism: Gymnoscopelus microlampas; assembly: GCF_963454915.1. Classification (NCBI taxonomy): domain Eukaryota; kingdom Metazoa; phylum Chordata; class Actinopteri; order Myctophiformes; family Myctophidae; genus Gymnoscopelus; species Gymnoscopelus microlampas. Next base: position 13,910,629 of record NC_139942.1, read on the forward strand.
TGATTTGCGGCATTTTGTTCAAAACGGGCCACTCTTGCAAACTTTAGATGTGAATTTTGGCCAATCGGGATGGAATATGAAAAATTAAACAGATCCGCCTTGATCACATGACTATAGAGACCATGTGTACCGATTTGCGTGAAATTTGGATAGAATCGGAAGGAGTAATGTAAAGAAATATGTTTTACATAAGTCTGCCTCCTGGTGGCGCTATAAAAGGCAGATGTGAAAAATACAGGGCAAAGGTTTTTCCTTGACCTCTAGGGAGTGCGCGTACAAAGTTTTACGCAGATTGGTGCAGTTATAGGTAAAAACACGTATCGGGCTGTTATAACGCCACCATGAGGCTGATTAGAAAAATCTCAAGTGGTATTTCTTCCTCGGCATAGTGGGAATGTGCGTGCAAAGTTTCACGGAAATTACATGCTGTGTTCATAATTTGAGGCATTTTGTTCAAAACGGAGTAGTCCTGCAAACTTTGGAAGCCATTTTTAGCCAATCAGGATGGAATATGAAAAATCTGAAAGACCCGTTTCGTTTAATGACTATAGAGATACTGTGTACCGATTTGCGTGATGTTTGGACAGAATCTGTAGGAGAACTGTGAAAAAATGTGTTTAGCAAAAAGCGGCCTCCTGGTGGTGCTATAACAGGGCCATGTGAAAAAATTGGGGCAGAGGTTCTGAATTGGCATCCAGGGAGTCTGTGTGCACAGTTTCGCTGCGATCAAGCCAACAGTGCGGGAGATTAGCTGTCCACAGACGGACGGACGGACGGACAGACAGACGGACGGACGGACGGACGGACAGGGGGTAAAACATACTCTCTCGCCATGCCTTTCGGCCTGGCGGAGACAATTAGAACATTTGTGAATGTCATTTAATTAAATGTATATGATATGTTTGAGAGTAATTAAATTGGATAATATAACTCATGGGCTAAAAAAATACTATTGGTCCATTGATCCCAATTATAACTATAAAACCCTGGAGGAGATTACATGCGTTCAGTTCCTTTTTAATTTCAGTTACGTGCCCTCTGCTAAAGCCTGATTTATACTTCAGTGCACAATGGTGTTGAGCAGTGAAAATTGCCAATCCACAAGCTCAGTTGCAGATGTGACGTGCTGGGGAGCTTGTAGATCGGAAATTTTCACCACATGACACAGTTGTACAATGGAGCATTATTAACGCTTAACAAAGCATTTACAGCATCACAAATGTATCCATCATTATCAATTTAAAATTCTACTAGAGTGGTTTTTCAACATTGATCAGGAAGTGATAATCTAAAACATTTCCTCATTGAATTACATTGCATGGTGAAAAACTTTCTGTCTCTTTAGCACACAAACACATGCAAACCAAGAAGATTCTGACAATATATAACATCAGAAAACCCAGTAGGGCATTTAAAAAAAGAAAAATGTCAACTTCAAAAAAACGTCAACTTCATGTTGATATTACTATTTGAATTGGCAAGAAGACCGTATCCACAGATCCAGATCCGGATCTTCAAAAACTGCCCTTATAGTGTTTGGGGCACGTTACCTATGGACGTTGCCTAATTTAAAATCAAGTGGGATTCAGCACATCTGGGTAAGAACGGATTTGGATGTTAAGAATAACGGGTTGATAAATCTGGAGTAGGCTTTTCTTATTTTTTCTCTTAACAAGAAAATATAAGAGAAATTTAAGATAACATTGCTGCACAAGGCCCATTGCTTGTGTTTACGTTGTGGCACCGTCTGTCTGTCTGTCTGTCTGTCTGTGCATCTGTGTCTGCCTCTCTTTCTGTGTCTGTGGCTAATCTCTTAAAGCACTGGAGTTCGCCACAAGTCTTGTCTGCCCGTTGGCCAAGGAAGCAAATCCATTCACATTATTGTGAATCTATTTCATTGTGTGAATATCTTTCACATTCATTATCTCACATCCACCGTCCCGCCATCCCTCCATATTTGGCCACGACTGACTTCATCATGATGCAATGGAGGGGTTGGACGCGCCTTCCCAGAATGAAACCCATTTCAGCAGCTTGTATCTTTGATCTTGTTCTTTCGGTCATGACCCACATTTCATGACCATATAGGTGAGAGTTGGAACATTGACCGGTAGATTGAGAACTTTGCCTTTGGGCTCAGCGCTCTTTTAGCGCACTAAAAGAGCGCTGAGCGCTGCTGCTCCGATTCTCTTACAAAAAATGTTTGTATCACACAAAAATGTGGCAGCCTTAGCCTATACTGTAGTAACAGTAGAAGCCTGGATTGCAAGAGGCTTGCCTCGGTGTAAAAATAAAGCATAGAGGTTGCCAGACAACAGAAAGTCTTTCTGTATTCAAGATGGTGGGGCAGGGGGAGTGGGAGAAAAAGCAACAAAACATCTTCCCATTCCGGGGCAAAAAAGTCTCCTTTGTAACTCAACGGCTTATCTGTAAAAAGCAGATTTAGCAGGTTTAGTCCGAGTTAAAACAATATCACTGTCCCAAGCCAAAAGCACTGTCTCCATGTAGCTCTCTGTGTCTCTCACTGTGTCGCTCTCCCTGTGTGTCAAATGAGGGCTTTTTGGCGTGTTGGTCCACTGAGTGTTTCCATGGGGTACAGGTGTGTGTCCTAGTAATTGGGTCCAGTAGTAGCACCTGCCCTCAATTACCTGGCCACACCTTTGACTCTTCCTCTGTCTGTCAGCTTGGTGCTCTCCACATCAACTCTGAGGACCTCTGCGGATCCCGGACCGCCCTGTTCCAAGCTGTCCGTGTAAATCAAACAAAATGCAATAGTCTATCACAAAGAGGAACAGATCGCCCCAAAAACACCCTGGATGCAGCATGCAGCGTAAGTCATCATGCTCTCCATCTGAAACAACATGGAGAGTTCTTCTGGATCTTCTCCCAACAGAAGTGCGGAGGCGCTCCTGGTATTTTTAGCCTTGGAGGTTAACCTCTCCGGATGGAGAATTCAACCACGTGCTCACTTCAACCATACCACATGAAGTGCATTCACTGCAGCGTGCTTCAATGCAATTACCCAGGGTGAATATGAGGAGAGAGGAGAGAGAAATTACCTTTTCCCCCCCGCTCCTTTTCAACCACTAGTATACTGAGGTGAACATTCTGTGAAAATAGCAGATCTACAACCTCACAATGTTGTGAGCTTGCAGATCTGCTATTTTCAGCAAAGATATTAAGTGTAGAGCGAAAACAGGTGCGGGCCTAGAGACCCTGAGGTGTTTTTAGTAGTTTAGTTTGGTTACCCATCATAATCTGACAGGTGGCTAAATGCAGCGTAGCACCGTGAGAGGCGACCAATTGCATTTTAGTAAAGAAAACATAAATAAATAAGCTGCTGAAGGTCTGGGGATAAAAAAAAGAGAGGTGAGGTTGAGATGGTTTGGACATGTGAAAAGGAGGGATGAGTGGTACATTGGTAGAAGGATGCTGAAGATGGAGCTGCCAGGCAAGAGGAGTAGATGAAGGCCAAAAGAGGAGGAGGTTTATGGATTTGGTGAGAGAGTGCATGCAGGTGGCTTGAGTGACTTAGGAAGATTCGGAGAACAGAAGCAGATGTAAACAGATGATCCGCTGTGACGACCCCTGATGAGAATGAGCCGAAAGAAGACGATTAGGCATACTGATGCACATAATATTAGTTCAAACAACTTAAATGAACAGCAGTAGATAACATTTTTCCAACTTGTTGACCCTTGCGAAAGCTTTTAAAACATACATAGGCTATTATAAAATAAGATATCGGCTAAAACCAATATTTTGATATCGCTTTGATGCCGAAATTGCATTTTGTTGCTGTGGGGCAGAAACCTCCATATTTCAACTTTTCATGTTTTTTGGTAAATGAATGCCCTGCTTCATCATACAAGAGTGTCGCTCAAAAATTGTGAAAATAGCAGATCTATTGTACAAGCTCACAACGTGACACGTTGTGAGCTTGTAGATCGGTTACTTTCACTATTTTTTTTCTTTTTAAAATAATTATACAAAAGGAGAAGTTTTGAACATAGAAAGTACCCATCCGACAGCAAACGATTTTTATGACGACTGATTCATCAGTACAAAGTGTTGCTTCTCAGTAGTGTCTGTATTGATCAGCCTCTCAAGGTGCTGTCAAGGCTCAACGTGCTGCTGATCGCTCCAGCCAACGGGGGTCAGCCCGCCGTCTACAGGGACGTACACAAAACAACGCACGCAGCACAACGCTATAATGACCTGTCTTTGGGTGGAGGGAGGAGGGGGATGACTTTGAACAACTGCTTGTTATAGGAGCACTTCCATTGTGTTTCCAGGGCATCGGTTGTGCCGTGTGCAGTTTTGTACATAAAGGCATACCATGTAACTTTGCCCTGTGTTTACATAACAAAACAATAAATACAGGTTTTAAAAAAAGAATAATTATACAATTAATTTCATCTCGCTGTATTTTGGTGTTTTCACTCAAAACAGTGACGTTTTGGCAGCGTCTACCAGGGTTGCATTGCTCATGGGAGACGGCCTTGCACGCCGTGCAGGAACCTATTTGACCAGGAGCACGCGTAGCCACACGCATAGATTTAAAACAAATTTAAATTCACACCTCAACAAAGTTTACAAAGGCTCCCGACTCACACCAGGTGAATTAACATATAGGAATGAGTCTAGATGCATATCAATTGTCCAACGTGTGACCTGTAGTGTAGGTGTTAAGCGACGTGCGCGTCACGTGTCATTAAAATAGGGTGCAACCACGTTCCAATTCAGCGTTGCAACACTGGCATCTACCAAAACAAACAGTGAAAACTGCAGGTTAACATCACCACTACTCCAGTGCCTGATGACTGCTGTGTAGAGGGAAATGATGGGTAAAACATTTTGTGTTGCTTCATTATGTAGGGCAGAGTTATACTATGCCTTTAACGCACAAGGAACTATCCACTTAAACGCCAGCGTCCGTATTCTGGGAAAACGTTTGCTGGAAATAGCAGATCGACAAGCCGTGTTGTAGATATGTAATGTAGAGCGAAAACAGAAAAGTCACCAGTATAGAGCCTTGAGGGACTCCACCCACCCAACAATGGGGGGTTTATGTGATATCTATGACATGTAGGTGCAGTGACGTCATAGATATCCCATACAGTACCTGTATGACGTCACATGCTGATGCTGTCATGAAGTCCAAGATCCACATTTGAGTCACAACATTCCCATGTGTATCTATAGATCTACCACACCATTAAATTCACACCATTTGATAATGGTGCCTACATGATGCCTGCTCTCAAACATCATTGACATTAAAATACATTCCAAACAGTTTCTCCAATAAAGTTTCTATTCAGTTGAATTCAACAGTCAACAGCAACATGTCACATGTCTGAGGAGGACACAATCTGCCGTGTCACCTTGCTCTGTTACAGGTTGATTGATGAAATATGACACGGTGACATTTTATCCACATAGACGTGCAGCTCATTGGAATGCAAGCAATAACTCACTGGGTTGTTGTTGTTTGTGTGTGCGTGCGTGCGTGCGTGCGTGCGTGTGAAACTGAAAGCAACGTCGTGTCCCACATGCATAGCCACACAGTAAGATCCACCGTGTTCATTTAACTGTGAGAGTGTACAAATGGAACCAAATGGGCCCGTAACACCCCATGGGTTGTAGGGTCTATTTGGTTCCATTTGGATCCATTTGGACGTTTGTAAACTCTAGGATGAGAGAGGTCCAATATACCATAAGGACCACGGAAAGGGCAAAAACAAAAAAGAAAGTATGTTTATTGAGTTACAATTACACATAAATACAAGACAAAATATAAGTAGACAGACAGACAGACAGACAGACAGACAGACAGACAGACAGACAGACAGACAGGCAGACAGACACAGACAGACACAGACAGACATATAGATTTGCAACAACAAAACTATAAAAAGTTGAAATATGGAAATGCAAGGTTTCTGCCTGACAGCAACTCAGCACAATAATGGATGCCCTGTAGAGGTTTTCTGTTGTGATGCACCGCTCCCTTGTGGTGTTTTACATTAATGCTGCCTGTTGTCCACACATGAAGGGCTGCTTGTATATTCAGCAGTGGTGGACAAAATACTCAACACCAGTAGCCTACTTGAGTATAGATACTTCTGGTCAAATATTACTCTACTTCAAGTGAAAGTTTCTCAGTCAAATGTGCTCTTGAGTTAAAGTACTGGAGCCAATTGCACCACCTCACACTAAGTTCAAACTTAGCCTAGTTATAGCTTAAATGGCTTTTTAAAGGTCATTTAAGCTATAAATAGATACACACATGCATACAAAATACATAAAGTACATTTGTTTTCATTGTTCATTGCATTGCTGTATTGACATTGTATTTTTCCCATAAGTTTCCCCCTGGGGCAATGTTTTTAGGTCTGTCTCCTCTAATAGATTAATGGATCAATACTAAATAGGCAATATCAACACCTGTACTGTTGCTATGGGACACGTTATAGTGGTTGGAGATATAGGGTCGCCTTCATTGACAAATGTATTATGTTCAACACTTTTAGTTTTGTCCTGCCAACATAAAAAGACAACCACAGGAACATTATTTTTTTTATGATTTATATGTATGAAGAAATATGGCAGACAGGAATTACATCTCAATGTCCAGAAAAAAAACATGCCATTTCCTTCTTTCCTTTTTTTTAAAACAGAAACAAACCTTAAACAAAATAGAAAAAATGCAAAACACAATCAACAAAACACAAAGACCAAAAGTAAAACAAAATAGAACAAATACAAACAAAATATCCCCGGAAGCCCACAGCATCCTCTACAGTCTATACCACACAGCTGGATATTGTAAACCACTGGCCCCCACCACACTACATGGCCATTCTAAGCATTAGATAACAGGAGGTGTTGACAATTATGAGCACACTGATCACATTATTCTGGATGGTATAAATGTCAGAAGACTTTGGACTTTTCTTTTGTTCCTTTTGTAAATACATGATACAGTTTGATTTAGTTCTGTTTTTATTTTTTAAACCTTGTTTTTCAAATCATTCCTTATTTTGATAGTTTTACTGTAACAGTAACAGTAACAGGAGTCTCCCCGTCTCTCCAGCTCTTTAATAAACAGAAAATACATTTTCTGGTAGGTGTCAAAATCTCAGCCGATCAGGAGAAAGTACCCATTTTAAGCTTCATTTTTATAGTGTTCCAGTTATAATTTTGCCTGCTCATTTCTTAGTGTCATCACTTCAAATTTCACTTGTTTAATCTATATCCTGATTGAGTTCTCTATCCTGATTGGATAAAATTGGAAATGAAACTGAAACTGAAACAAAAATGCATTTTCTGTTTTATAAAGAGCTGGAGAGACATGGAGACTCCTTATATGGACAGGACACTCTATAGTAACGAGCACTATCAGAACATAGACCCATTTTGCAATTATTTGAATGATTGCAAATCACTTACCCTACCTTCAACTATAATAGCATTGCCCCCCAGAACCAGAACTGAACAGTTGGTCACATTTTGTCTGAGAGGAGAGGTTCTCCTTTTTCTACCTTAGCCCTGTACTCTGCCTTTTCCTTCATCTCCTGCAGGGACTTAATGCGATCCATGTAGCCTGGTCTGCACTCAGATTGCTGTGCTTTAATGAGCTGATCAATGTAGTCTGGAGTGGACAAGGGATTGGGCCTCAGTGCTTTCTCTTTCAGCCCGCCTAAGCACTTGCTTGACTCCTGCAACAGTTTTACCACCTCATTCTGCAGGAGTTCATAATCTGCTTTTAATTCAGAGATTAGATCCGGGAAAGGTACATTAGCCTGTTTCGCTTTTTCATATTTGTCTTTCACTTCCTGTATCATTCGCTTTTCTATGACTTCTTCGTAAACACATCTGTACTTCTGAAGCGAGTGCACTGACCAGATGCATTTATTTGGGCACGCAGTGCATTTACCATCTGATCCAAATACAGGACATTTATACCTATCTGCATAATTGCCACAAGACCAGTTAGAGTAACAAGGGTAACAGTTGCACTGCAGACAGTGCAACTGGGCATCTTGTATTTTAACTGGTATATGGATTTTGACCTCAAACTCAAAGTTCTCATTGGCTCTGGCCATTGATTCATTCTTCTCGAGTATTTGAGTGGTTAGTCTGATCTGCTCCATCTTAGCTAACCCAAGTGTGACCTGCGTCCGCAAGCTTTCAACAGAGTTTTCAAACATCTCTCTTCCTCTCATGACCTCCTTTGTTAAAGTCAAAGTCTTGGTCTGCATTTGGTTCAAAGCTTTGAAGAAGTTCTTCATGCTTTTGAAACCCATGTCCCAAGAGCTCTTATCAAAGGTGTCATCTTTACTGTCACCATCATCATCATCACTATCACCATCATCATCATCATCATCATCATCACATGCACCTGCATTGTTTGCACCGGGTGATTTGTTGGCTGCAAACAATGCAGAATTGTTGAATTTGAAATGAAGTGGCTGTCCTTTTTTTGTTGGACATTCTACCCCTGAGGCTTTGATTGCCTGCAGGACTGGTGGGGGCTGACCATCTGCAAATGTCACCAAAACCCTGATGTTCTTTTTTATGTCTTTGCCAAATATTGAGAACACAGAATCAAACACATATCTCTGTGACGGTGTTAGCCGTGGAAGAGAAGCCTGAGTCACAAAACAAACTGCATCAATTTCAGAGACACCACGTTTGGCTGTGAAAAGTTTGTTCAGCTGCTCTGAGATCTCCTTGTCTCTATCTATTCCCCGAGTGTCACCAAAACCTGGTGTGTCAACGATGGTTAGTGAATAGTCAATCTGAAATCCCTCTTGATGGTTAATGTTGTACACAGTGACTTCAGATGTCTGACTCACAGTTTGAGACTTTGTTTCCTCATCATCTAACTTGAACCGAAAAGAATCCCCCCATTTGACATCAAATATGTAGTTGATCATCCCATTGATGAGAGTGGTCTTTCCTGTCCCAGTTGCTCCAAGAACCATTATGGTGCGATTTCGCCTCGTGCTTTTCTTGCCAAAACTGTAGCTCTTGCATCCATCAATGTCCAACTTGTTTTTCTCCAGAGGCAGCTTGTAAACTGACAGTGACCCTGAATGTATTAGTTTGCCTGTCTGTTTGTAGAATTCAGCTGGACGGACTAAGAGAGAGAGAGAGAGAGAGAGAGAGAGAGAGAGAGAGACAGAGAGAGGAGAGAGAGAGAGAGAGAGAGAGAGAGAGAGAGAGAGAGAGAGAGAGAGAGAGAGAGAGAGAGAGAGATCAAGGCTTGACACCGATACTAGTCATATATGACTGTAGATCAATGTTGATAGCCGTTACTGAGCATTTACTCTGTAGCTTTACGGAGGGTTCATGGACACGATGAAACCAAACAGGAAATAAGTACACTGTGCCAATTCCGTAACACTATTTGATGTCTATTGCAATTACAAACGTTCTGTGTATGCTGTGCAGATATGTATGCTAAGATGATAGGTTCCTGTCCTCCCTGTATGTAATGCCAGCATCCCCCAGTACATCCATAATCTCCAGACTTAAACCTGATTGCCTGTTGTCCCCTTGGTGCCATCTAATAAGTGGAAGTGATGGACAAGTTAAAAGCCTGGTGGATCCCTTTGTTAGATTGTGTGTTTTTCGCCTTGCCCAATGCCCATTTTTGCTGGAGTAGTGTTGTAAGTAGATATCTGTAGGCGACGTCCTACCAGGAACGCTAATAAGGACATCTGTCAGGTCCCCAAAACTAAAACGAGGCCAACTGGATCAAAAGTGCACAACACTACTGTCACATCTGAGTTAACCAAGTGCTCTCGATAGCACTAACTTTGCTAATCAGCTCGTTGTTGTCTAGGCTCTATCTATAACACTCCGAATTCATTCAACTTGGCATATCAAACACAGGAATAATGTATGTTAAAGTGTCTAACTTGGTTTTCCCGGCTTCGCTTGAACCCCTGGTTCAGCACTGGCTCCCTCGCTCTCGTGACGGCGTCCTCCTCGCCCGGTGGTGTCCTCCGTCTGGCCAGCGCTGGTCTCAGCTAAGAGTAGGGATGTCAAAAACGCTTAACAATTACATTTTGTAACAGAGTAGCCTAAGGCATACAGTTATGATGACCCACATAACCAACCTGAAATGTAAAAATTCATGTTGTGTAGTGAGTCTATGGTGAAGAATTTAGTTTTTTTTGCAGATCCACAAGCTCAAAACGTGGCACCAAGCGACACGTTTCGTCGATCTGCTACTTTTGCTTTTTGAATTTGAATCCTGAAAAGTAACAGTTTTGGAGTTTCCACCCGACAGAGATGATTTGTAGAATCGCCCTCAGGTCTTAATGGGTTAAGCCCAGTCCACGCCAATGATTCACAACGCAACGAGTAGCAAATTGCAACTGTGGTCTGCATTAACCCATAACAGTTTTGGAATTCTGTTGCAAGTGGTTGCAGTTGCAACTTGTTGCGTTGTGAATCATTGATGTGGACTGAGCTTTAGGATTGGTGGGGAGTCTATACTGTATGTTAATTAGGATCAACTGCCACATCCTTTCAAATTACGAGGATATGGTAATTCATCATTATATGAATACGGTTATGAACAATTATGTGGTCTAAGAATGCCATGAATTATCTTTCTACACATTGACTAGAGAAGTAAGAGGTAGAAAATCACATACACAGAGCTCATGTGTCAGGCCCCACACACATAAAGGGAAATACTCTGGACTGTGTCTTTTCATTAGGTTTAGACATTCACAATGTATAGTGAGGAACTCTCTTTGACTGATCACTATATTATTTATTTTAATCTGTCTTTTAATTCTAACTGTTTAATTGGTAAGAGAGAGAAGCATACACGTTTTTTAAACCAGTCTTCTACAGAGAAATGTGCTGCCGCTTTTGACAGCAGACTAGTTTTAGGACAGCCGTTGCAAATAGATGCTGAGAGCTTGTTTAACTCTTTTAATTCACACTGTTTGGTCATTTTAGATGAGGTTGCTCCCTTAAAAACTAGATCTGTTCCCTCTGTAAACTCCTCCCCTTGGTTGACTGAGGAGACTCGCTGCTTTAGACGGAGATGTCGAAAAGCAGAGCGCCTCTGGAAAGCCACCAAGCTCCAGGCCGACCGTATTATTTTAAGAGAACTTTTAATCCAGTATATTAACCTAGTCATGTCATGGTCCGCTCCTCAGCCCTTGGACTTTGTCTGTGTTTATTAGTTTGGGACTTTTATTATGTATTCCTGTTCTGTTTTGGTCTTCTCGTTCTGTGTCTTATTATGTAGTATAGTTCCAATTGTTTCCTGTCTGCTTAGTTATCCGTACCTGTCTTGTCTAACCAGTCCTGTGACTCCCAGTGTTTCCACCTGTGTCCTTTTAGTCCCCTAGCCTATCCCAGTGTTGATTGTCTGTTGAGTTCCCCTGTGTCTAGTTAGTCCTTGTCTGTATGTATGCCCCTGTATTTATAGTCCCTTGTCAGTTCGTCGTCATAAGTGACGTGGTTTCCTTGTTCCTTATGTATTCCAAGTTACTGTATTCCAAGTATTTCTAGTCTATGAGAATGTTGTTCCTTCTGATTTTTCCAGTGTGGGTTTTTGCTAATAAAGACACTTTGCATCCTTACTACTCTGCCTGTGCCTGGTCGTTCTGCACCTGAGTCCTTTAACACTCCAGAACCACTCCGTGACAAGTCAAGGATGTGCAGGCTTCTTATTTTGCTAACATTATCGCCTCTAGAAAGCGAAATCCAAAAATATTGTTTAATGGACAGGTCGATTTTTAAAGAAAATGTATGTGCCCTGATCTAAAATGCCATGACCCTCCCTTTGACAAAAAAAAAAAAATCAATGACCCTCCCCAAGTGATTACAAAAAAAAGAGTAACCCTCCCTGCCTAGAAGTGTCACGATATAGCCTATCGTGGTATTACAATGTGATGATAGGTATTGTCATGATGTCATACTGTATCATAATATTTTTTTAATATTTTTTTTTATAAAAAAAAACGATGCAGAGGGGAGGTGTTGTGTGTCAGCTGATGCTCGTTGACGCTCGTTAATGTGACATGCATCAAAGCAATTATGCCTTTGCACTATCAAATAGGCCTATACATCTAATCTAAGATTGTTTATACGGTACTATTATACTATATCTGGTATTATAGATTTTTTTTAGCTGTTGTAAATAACTATAACTAGCTTTACGGAGGGTTCATGGACATGATGAAACCAAACAGGAAATTAGTACACTGTGCCAATTCCGTAACACTATTTGATGTCTACTGCAATTACACGTTCTGTCTGTGTATGCTGTGCAGATATGTATGCTAAGATGATTGGTTCCTGTCCTCCCTGTATGTAATGCCAGCATCCCCCAGTACATCCATGATCTCCAGACTTAAACCTGATTGCCTGTTGTCCCCTTGGTGCCATCTAATGAGTGGAAGTGACGGACAAGTTAAAAACCTGGCGGATCCCTTTGTTAGATTGTGTGTTTTTCGCCTTGCCCAATGCCCATTTTTGCTGGGCTGTAAAGTACATTGATAAAGTCAGCAGATAGTAGGGCTGAGATGGCATGGCATTGTGTGCTGTGAAAAAGCAATGTATCCTGGCATTTTGCCCCCCCCCTCTCTCTCAGCTCTACCATGTTTTGCTGAGCTCTCTTACTATGTTCTATTCCCGCTGGATTGAATCGTCCAGTTTATCAGTCTCATGACAATCAGTCTCATGATGGCATTCATGTAGCAAACCTGACCTGGTCTGATACTCCAAACTATCCAGCAGATAGAGATTGAACATTTGAGCGTGGCATAATTTCCTTAAAATGATGGTGACACTGGATATAAGAGTCAACTCCCCCATAATAATCCCCCATAATAACACTTTTCTAAAGGGTTTTCTTTTTCTTACTTACTTTTTTCTTGTGTAGCCTATTCTTATTATTATTTAACCAAAATCGATGCTCTCTATTTACTACTTTATGAGACATATCAAGGTTACATTTTCTCATGTAATCAGATTTATGCCATGATAGTGGTTCGCTCATAAACAACTCTACATGACATAAGAATTAATGTTCAGGAGTCATCATGTCACGCGAGGAACACTGCTCTCACATCTCATTGCTGTCACATCCTGCCTTTGCACATCTGTTCCCTACAAGCATGGATCTCGCCTCGGTGCTGTCAAACCTGCCTGTTAAACTTGGTGTGTAACCTGCACTTACGATATCTGTAGGCGACGTCCTACCAGGAACGCTAATAGGGACATCTGTCAGTTCCCCAAAACCAAAATGAGGCCAACTGGATCAAAAGTGCACGACACTACTGTCACATCTGAGTTAACCAAGTGCTCTCGATAGCACTAACTTTGCTAATTAGCTCGTCGTTGTCTACTCTAGGCTCTACCTATAACACTCCAAATTCATTCAACTTGGCATATCAAACACAGGAATAATGTTTGTTAAAGTGTCTAACCTGGTTTTCCCGGCTTCGCTTGCACCCCCGGTTCAGCACTGGCTCCCTCGCTCTCGTGATGGCGTCCTCCTCGCCCGGTGGTGTCTTCGGTCTGGCCAGCTCGGGTCTCTGCTAAGAGTTGGGGTGTCAAACAACAGATTGTTTTGATCATTATTCGGTCAATTAACGCTTACATTTTGTTAATCTATTTTTAACAGTGTAGCCTAAGGCTGAAATACAGTTGATGACCCACATAACCAACCTGAAATGGAAAATGCATGTTGTGTAGTGCAGTAGTTCTCAAACTTTTTCATGCCAAGGAGCCCCAAATTCATATATGTTTGGCCGTGGACCTCCATCTGAAAAGGATTTGTTCCAGGGACCACTATAAAAAAAGAAAATCTAAATTATTAAAAAAATCCCAAACATTTTTGATATTTTTTAATAGCCAACATCTAAATGGACAAAGTGGTTAAAATGAGTGTGATGCTATTAACTGATTTTGCTGGGGACCCACTGGAACCCCCTCAAGGTCCCCTGGGGGTCATCCTCACACCATTCTCATTCGTTACAAGCAAACTCACTCACGCCCTCATTTCCTCAGCGGTTCATTTAAGCAGCTCTGTTCTCTGTTCAGTATGTGCTTCGCTTTCTAAGCTGGTTGTAGAGCTGTTTGTTTTCAAATTCCCTCCACCTCCCCGGCCTCCTCCCTGTGGCATTTAGTTCATATTGTTATAGGTTGATTCTGTGTTTGTACTGTGGTTCTATGATTCTGTGTAATGTACTGTGGTTCTATGGATTGTACTATGATTATGTGGTTGTTTAATTATGCATTGAAGGTTCAATGTTATGTTTATGTAAAACTGTATTTTATGCTCTGCTCTGGGGGTTTTGTGATTTCAGATCTGTTGTCCTGCTTGTGCAGGTAATCTGCAATATCACATGAGCAGAGTCACACCGCCAAATCTGAATGTAATATCATTGCAGTAAATGGTTAATATTGCAGTAAACAGTTATATATGCAATATCGTAAATGGTTAATAAATGGTATTGTTTATTCCTGAGCTGAAGTGTCTAAATGAAATGGTGTAGTGAGTCTATGGTGCAGAATTGCAACTACTTGCGTTGTGACTCATTGATGTGGACTGAGTTTTAGGATTGGTGGGGAGTCTACCTACTGTATGTGAATTAGGATCAACTGGCACACCCTTTCAAGTTACAAGGATATGGTGATTCATCATTATATGAATACAGTTTTGAACCATTTTGCGGCCTAAGAACGTCATGAATCATCTTTCTGCACATTGACTAGAGCAGTAAGAGGTAGAAAATCACATTAAACAGAGCTCATGCTGTCTAAATTTTACACCACGCCATAGCAGAAGTAATATAACAAATGTTATAGAAGTGTTTAAATAGTCTGGGGACATGTGCCCTTGACCTACCTGGCCTGTAAGTTAGTTACCTTTGCTTGGAGGACCAGTGAATGAATACCTCTGCACCAGATCATTCCTGTTGATGTCCTTCAGAATGTTCATTATGATCTCCAGAGCTGTCTCAGGGTAGGTCTCCTTTATCTTAACACTGGTGTCCGGCCTGTCAGCTTTCTCCAGTTGGCTCCAGGTGATGGCTTCATATTCACGGAGATACACCTTGAACACTTTGAAGTCCTCGTCTCCCAGCTCCTGCAGAATTCTGATAATGGGGACATCTTGAGACGTTGCCTAGTCGATACCTGGTCCAAACAGAGAAGAACCAATATTCCATAAGAACATGGATGACAACACTTTGACTTATTTGTGCTTTATTCTCTTTGAAAGTAAGTAAACCAAAATAAACTAGAAAAGTGTGGCCCGCCAGGCCGGGTTACTTACCCAGGGACAACAAACTTTGGTCATAGGCCACTCCTGCGAACTTTGGAAGGCAATCTTAGCCTATTAGGAGGATGGGATATGAAACATCTGACAGATCCGTCTTGATCACCTGCGTAATATTGCAAAAGTTAGGCACATTCTGTCCCAAAATGATGCAGAAAAACTTGTCCACGCATTTGTTACTTCTAGGCTGGACTATTGCAACGCTTTACTATCAGGCTGCCCAAGTCCCTAAATAGCCTGCAGCTAGTCCAGAATGCCGCTGCGCGCATACTGACAGGAACCAGAAGAGATCATATCACTCCTTCATTGGCCTCTTTGCACTGGCTCCCGGTTAAATACAGAATCGAGTTTAAAGTTCTCCTCCTCACATACAAGGCTCTCAATGGACAGGCACCAGTATATCTCAAAGAACTAATCGAGCCCTATAAACCAGCCAGAACACCACTGCGCCCACAGTATGAAAAAATGCTTAGGCTCCAGGAAACCCCCAAAAAGTTAGAACAGGAGGCAGAGCATTTAAGTTTGAGACACATTCCCGCTACTATGGATTCTGCCTGGCAGCAAGGAAGTGCTAAAGACAAGGTGCAACAAGCACATTTCAGAAAACTCACCAATTTCTCTTCAGAAAAAACCTTGATCCTTCCACAGCCGTGAATGAGCAGATTTTCAGCTTTTAGCTTACTTTTAGTCTGATGAAGAGCCGGTGAGGCTCGAAACGTCACGTCCAAATTGTGGAAACCAATAAATGTTAAACTTTGGATCGTGAGCCAGTGTGCAGACTTTATTGCTTTTGGACCCTGACCTCTGCCCGGCACACAGTGTTTTATTTTTGATAAGCATAAGCACTTATTTTATCTGGGTTAGAGACGCACCAGTCATGGTAGCAGTGAACTGCGTACAGGTATATTTGCCAATAAAAGTCAATAAATGCACCTGCTGTGATTTGAGACTGCAAAGCTTGCAAATCGTGGGCTTATAGATCTGCATGCAACTGAGTGAGAAATCAGGCATAACTCCAAGCCCACCCCCTAAACCTAACCTATAAATGCCTAATCCTAACCCCAAAATAATGAAATAAGATGAATTTGTGTGACGTCATAGAGTGGCCTCCAAGTACTATATTTAAGAGCACTGTGCAGAGCCTCTTGTCATAACTACAGTTCAGTGTGTCAGAAGTAATAATTGCATTTATTCTTTAACTTCAATAATAGAATAATGGCAGATGTGACATCAGTTACCGATGCTTCCCCAGAGAGAGCAGAAGCAAGGAGGAGGAGGAGGAGAACGGTGAAGGCGGCGGGTCCCAAGAGAACGGTCAGACGCAGGAGGAGGAGGACCACCGCCAAGAGACGCGCTGCGTCCGCGAGGCCCAGGAGGAGGAGGAGACGCTCAGCGGCCAAGAAACCGGCCACCAGGAGACGGAGAAAGTCCACCAAGCGTCGCAGAAAGGCCACCAGGAAGCCCGCAAGGAAGCCCGCGAGAAGGACAGCGGCAAAGAAGCAAGTGAGAAGGAGACGAAGGAAGGATCTCAGCCTGCTGTCCAGGGAGATATCGGATGGGTCCACAAATCCTGCCCAGTCCACTGAATCCGGTGAGAATTTCATGACAAGGCTCAGTAGTGATTTATCCTCTGTAAACCCCCTCAATTACTTCCAAAACGGTGAATGTAATTGAGGTTGTTTGCCCCCTTTCCATCCGTGTGTTCGTCCGTCTGTGGACAGCTAATCTCCGGCACCGTTGGCCCGATCGACATGAAACTGTACACACACTCCCTGGATGCCAGAATCTTTGCTAAACACAACAGATTTTGTCCAAACATCACGAAAATCGATTCACATTATCTCTAGTCATGTGATCAAGACAGATCTGTCCGATTTCTCATATTCCACCCTGATTGGCTAAGATTGGCATTCAAGGTTTGCAGGAGTTTTGAACAAAATGCCTCAAATCATGAACGCATGCAGCATCCGATTGCCGTACAACTTTGCACGCACATTCCCATTAGGCTGAGGAAGAAATGCCACCCTTTCACATTGGCCTATTATAGCAGAACCACCAGGCCTATTTTTGCAAAACATTTTTTTGATATTACTCCTACAGATTTTGTCCAAATATCACGCAAATCGGTACACACTAAATCTCTATATCTCTATAGTCACGTGATCAAGATGGATCTGTTTGATTTTTCATAGTCCATCCTGATTGGCTAAGATTGGCATCTAAAGTTTGCAGGAATGGTCCGTTTTGAACAAAATGCCTCAAATCATGAATGCCGTGTGCGAAACTTTGCATTGGCCTGTTATAGTGCCATCAGGAGGCCGATTTTTGCAAAACTGTTTTTTTTGCTATTACTCCTACATATTTTATCCAAACATCACGCAAATCGGTCCACATTATATCTATAGGCATGTCATCAAGACGTACCTCCGAGGAGCACATTTGTCTAGTTATTTTTGTTTCACTTTCTCTGTTTCACATGTGCTGTGCTCTCTTTCTAGGAAATAATCTCCCAACAAGGAAGCAGAGGGCGGAGTTAAATTTAGACTCTAGCTTCTTATTGGCTTAGAGCCAATCAACCTTTTCTGGATAAGGGCCCACTTGAAAATGTCAAGCGCCTGCGGCCAACCCATCTGACCACTTAACACACCAGCCGTGTTAAGCGGTTAGATGGGTGGGCTGTGTGACTTTTCAGAGCATTTTTTATTTTTATGATTAATCAATCGATTGTATTCCGGCTTGGATCAATAGAATTAACATAGTATATACTTTTTTTATTATATATCTTTTCTTCTTTTCTTTATATTTATGTCATATTATCATTCGAATTTTTGTGTTTTGCCAATATTTTCGTGCCCCACTTGCAATACCCTCGTGGCCCACCAGTGGGCCCCGGCCCAGCAGGCCCACATGTTGAGAAGTGAGGTCGAGGACCCCCAGGGGTCCTTGAGGAGGTTCCAGGGGGTCCCCAGCTAAATGTGTTATTAATTAATGCTTTAAAGTTTAACCACTTTAAACCTATACTTTTATAAATCAGCAATAGGCTCTATATACACAGCACTGACAGCAGTATTAAAGAAATTGGCCCGCTTCCTTACTTCCTCCACAGGTCTTACCAATTATACTAAAGGTTCTGTTCCATTTAGTGTAGCACAATGGTAATACAACTTTTTAATTTCAAGGACCCCCATAACTCTGAGAGTGTATAAATGGACCCGTACCCTTGTTTCTATTTGTTACACCCGTAAGGGGCCATTTGGAACCCCGTCAAGACCATGAGGGTCCCTGGACCACACTTTGGGACCCACTGGTGTAATATGAGCACCCTGACTCTGACCAGAATGGAACAGAGCTTTCATTAGTATCATTGGTAAGTAAGGAAGAGGCGCAATTTCTTTCCAATATGGCTGCGGTGCATAGAAACCAATACGAAAAAGAAAGAAAGACATGCCATCTGCGGGTACGGCTGTGGCCTCCTTTTTAGGAGACCGGAATTACGTTGGAGTCTATAATTCATTCCAGTGGGTGAGTGAATGTCAAACCAGTCAAACTGGTCAGGTTGCTACTAGGCCTTACACCCAGAACTAATCTAACCCCTGCTCCTTATGCTAGAATAGGATGGCTCAGGGTAGAGGACAGAGTACAGCAACTTGCAATGGGCCTGGTCTTCAAAACAGGGATTACCCGTGTATCTGTCAGACTACTTCAATTGCGCAAAAGACACACACAGGCGCAACACCAGAAGGAGCTCCACTGATCTCACTGAACCCAGATTCGGCACAAAAATAGGGTCAAATTGGTTCTACTGACTGACTCCCCCCCCCCCGTACATATTTCTTTTTTATTACTACTCGTATATATGATGTTTTGCATATTACTTTATATTATTGTTTGCCTTTAAATGTCTCGATGAATTGAATATACAGGACCTCAATGGAAATAAGTGCTGGGCTTTTTGGGTTATCCTTTTAGCAGCCTTTTGTATAAATCTGTACCACTGTACCTTTTTTTGCAAACTGTTAATAAGTATTCAATCAATCAAAAAACGTGAACACGTCTTCTGAACCATTCATTAGCCCCATGGTCCCTGAACTAAATATATACTGTCACAAGCCACACAATTGTGCCATTTTGACACTTGAGACACTTAAAATGTTTTTTTTGCACTATCACAGTCACAGTGTTTTATTTGTGATAACCACTTATTTTATCTGTTACAAATGCTCCAGTCATGAAAGCAGAGCAGTGTGTACAGGTTTATTTGTCAGTCAATAAATGCACCTGCTGTGATTTGAGACGACATAAGTACAACCCTTTTGCAATGCTTTTTTTTTTTCGTGCACTGAAAAAAGCAGGTCTACAACTTCACAACGGGTCATGCTGTGACACATTGTGGGCTTGTAGTCCATGGGCCAGACCAGATATCGGTACTGTTTGAGTAGGCAAAACATTATATTAAATTGCTTATAGGGTCAATACAAGTAAATTAATATGATTGTAGCCTTTTAACAGGAGTAGCTTTTCATATGAATTGGACATTTTGTTATTTTCCCCTATTAGCATAATCATTGTTTCCACAAGCTGCCAATACCATATTTATCTTGAACCTAAGGCAACTAAATCCTTTATAAAAGGTAATAGAAGAATAGTGTTTGAATCTACATACTGTACAAATGTTGTTGTTTTGGAAAAAGAAAAGAAAGAAAGCCAATCATCTGTTTGTTTGACCGGGCATCTTGTCAAGGTAATAGAAATATTGTTTCACACCATCTATTTCCATTCTAGGGAAAGGATTCCAAGATGCAGGGTTGAAGGACCTCTGTGTGGAGTCTTGTGTTATTGAGGAAGGGTCAGTACTCAGTATAGTGATAGCATAAAGTACAACAGAGCAGCACATGCTTGTCTACAAAGCATTGACGAGACTTGCCTGGAAAGGCTTCCTTCTCTGGCTAAAGGGCAAACACAGAGGTTCACCTCCTGGAAGAAGCCCTGAGGAGCATTTTTAATCTTCCAACATGATATCACTCACAAATCTTTTTGTGAATGAGGAATTCTCGAAAAGAATTCATGTTGGAAGATGTAAAATCCCACATTAATTATTGTTGTCTCCGCCAGAGGTGGAGAGTATGTTTTCGTCTCCGTCCTTCCGTGTGTCCGCCAAGCTAACATTGGTCAAGCTTCACGTGACACGTGACAATATGTTGAAAGGGTGTGCTTTGATTGGCTAGCGAGACGCATGACGAAATAGAAACCTATAAATAGGTGTGTCACTTCAAAAAATCATTTATATTTTTTGAAGTGAGCTTCCATCAGCCAAGCTAACATTGGTCAAGTGACACGTGACAATATGTAATATAAATAGGTAAGACAGGATTAATCAGGAACAGTACTGGCGGAGACCTGTGCTCCGAGGAGCACATTTTCTAGTTTTAATCCGATTGCCTGAAGATGCTTTTTTTTGTACATAGTGGTATTTTTTCTCTGTATTTTTATGTTAATTTGAACTGTTTGGTTGCTACTATATATGTCTATGAAATTAATTCAAGGACCCCAACGGAAACAAGTCTGCAAGGACTTTTTTGGTCGGACCTTTTAGACAAAAGTATTATAAATGTAACTGTGTTGTTTTACATTCTTTTGCCTAATAAAAATTTCAATCAATCAAGTCAAGACTTCATGATTTCCACCCCACCATTGAAATTTGAGTGGTTTATTGAACTTTGTTACGCAGTTTACAGTGGACTCTATAATGCACTATAACAATCAGTATAATAAACTATAATATCATTATAATATAATATATATATATAATATAACTATAAGAATTATGATATATGATCCTTGCCAAAAAGTCTATGAGACACACCCCACCCCAGGGAGAGGGGAGAGATGAAATAGAGACGATCTCCAGGGAAGGCGCTTTCCCTTTTTTGAACAACAGCAGTCCATTACTTTAAGAGGTGATAAACACTAATACAGCTACCAATCAGAAAGGTCTAATCCAGGGACGTAGGTATGAAAAATAAAAATAAATCAGAATTTGCCCGCCCAGATGGTACCGATTTGTTAAATGTGGGGTCTTGGCCCATGGACTATCTGCTATTTTTGGTGTGTGACACCAGCGTGCAACTGAGTATAAATCAGGCATACAGAAACTGCAAGCCCAACCAATAAACCTAACCTCTCAGGGCCCTGGCTTACGTGACTTACCCGTTATGCCTAAACTTTTTGGGCATTTTTTACTATTTTGAAAAACATTTTTAAATAGTTCAAATAGTCAATTCAAATAGTAAAATATGGCTACTAAGTGTATGGACAAGGGGTAAGGTGATGTCTATCAGGCCCTTAAATATCTAACCCTAACACTATAACGTCTAAACCTAGCCTATTTTAATCATGTAACAATAAAATAAAATAAATTAGTGACGTCATAGAGTGACCTCCAAGTACTATATAAATCGGCAGGGCGCCAAGTCTGCTCAGACTTACAGTTGTGCTTTAGAAGTAATTAGTTGCTCAACCAGTTAACTACGATTTACTTTCAATTTCAATTCATTCATTGTTTATCCATAAGAGAATAATGGCAGATGTGGCCCCAGTTTCCACTGGATTTACCCCAGCGAAGGCGGAGGTAAGGAGGAGGAGGAGGAGAACCGTGAAGGTGGCAGGTCCCAAGAGAACGGTCAGACGCAGGAGGAGGACCAAGAGACGCGCTGCGTCCATGCGGCCCAGGAGGAGGAGGAGACGCGCAGCGGCAGCCGCAACCACCACCAGGAGACGCAGAAGGTCCACCAGGCGTCGCAGGAGGCCCGCAAGAAGGACCGCGCCAAAGACGCAGGTGAGGAGAAGGAGAAGAAGGCGTGCCGTATCGGCTGAGTAAGCATCCATATTGGGGCTGCCACTACAGATTATTTTCTTCGATAGTCCCATCGATTACTTTGTTTGATTATTTTATTTCAATTGTTTTAAAATATCAGCGAATCGATTAACCATCTTTTTATTCATACATTTTTGAATGCTTTTTTTTATACTTTGTTGCATTGCGGCAGCGTGCAATAAAAGTGAAAATGGCCGATCTATGGATTATTTTCTTTCTTCGATAATCCCATCAATTACTTTGTTTGATTCATTAATTTAAATTGTTTTAATATGTCAGCGAATCGATAAACCGTTTAAGCATTATTTTATACTTTTTTTGCAGAGCGGCGGCGTGCAGAAATAGTGAAAATAGCCAATCTAGAAGCTCACAACTTGTGAGCTTGTTGTGAGCTTGTAGATCAGCTGTTTTCACTTTTCAATTTTCTATTTTAACCTTTTTTTTT
This sequence comes from Gymnoscopelus microlampas, assembly GCF_963454915.1. Classification (NCBI taxonomy): domain Eukaryota; kingdom Metazoa; phylum Chordata; class Actinopteri; order Myctophiformes; family Myctophidae; genus Gymnoscopelus; species Gymnoscopelus microlampas. The sequence goes on from NC_139942.1 coordinate 13,933,276, forward strand.
TACACTTTTCGCTTATAGGCCTACTTGTGACGTGTTGTGAGGTTGTAGATCGGATATTTTCACCCTTTTTGAGTGATTTATTTTGTAAACTTTTTTACTTTTTGTTGAGAGCGAGGCCCAAGCCATCAATGTGACCCCTAGACCCCGAGCTCCTGTAAGGCCCTTGCCCCAAGCGCCTGCCGTGTCGGCCGGCAAGAAGAAAAGAGAGAAGCTGAAACACAACCGTGCTGCCAGGGCACCTGCTGCTGCCGCTGGCTGGCCCGGAAGCAGCGAGCGATGGAGCAATTGGAATGCTCCCTACAACGCTGTCCCTACAGCAGGGGGGGGGGGTGTTTACCATGGGTTACACCACCATACCCCCACCCGTATGCATCGAGGGAACCCCAGCAAGGACCCTGCCCCAGCCCCGATCCTACAACAGGATTCTACGGGGCACCCCCCAGCCAATACCGACCCGATCCAAGAAGCCAACATGGTCCATACTATTAGAGATCATTGAAACATGCAAAACTGATATTTAGCTTATAGCATTATAGCTCTGCTATGTTTTTGCTTAGATCGCTTCCCACACACTTTCTCACCAGCTGCCTGTGTAAGCTGATAACAGGCCAGACAGCCAAGGTCACGCACTGTCTGCTTGGCGGAGGTGAGACGTGACAGGAAGTAACCACGTGCTTCGAGAGTTGGAAATTGGACTGGAAGGGAGGGGTGAGATGATGCCATGTAATGACAGTGTTCTGCCACAGGGGTTGATGTACTTAACCTCCGGTCGCCCAGGGATGGGCAGATTTTTCCTGGACTTTGCATCTAGAGACTTTTTTTCGTGTGACGGCTGCCTCCCCACTGCCTCATTAGCCAAGAAAGATATCCGGGTATTTTGTCCTTTTCCTGTATTTTTGTGGTAAGATTGCTAACACATATTACTACATTAGTATAGGAGCTAACCCGTGTTTGAGAGTTTCTCTCTAACTGACACGGGTTGGGACAGGCCCTGTCAACGGTCTAAAGTTTCATTCTCAGCTTTCTGCTATTTATTACTAAGTAAGGTGGTTGGTGCTAGGTTCATTTCTCAACGAGTGACTCTCATTTATTTCCTATAAAAGCAGGATACAGAGGGCTACTCACGAGAAATCACTAGATACTAGCTGCTGTGTAATAACGCAGAGCCAGGAATGAAATTAGGTCTGTTACAGTTGATGTTGAAGCACACGTAGATACAACAGTAGTTGTGTCCCGTAACTGCCGGTCAAAGACGCCAAGGAAACAGTATTGGTCTCCGATCACTGAGTGTTATTAAATCTTATTTTAGATTTGTTTGAGCAATGTCTAGTCCAAGTCTGAGTCTAGTCGTTGTCGGAAGCCACTTGTAATCTACCGAGAATAGATCCTTAAGGTTGAACTCCAGAGACAAGAGTTTATCCATTCTAGATATAAGCGATAAGTAGGAGTAAGGTTAAAATTCCAGTAACCGGAGAGGAATTAGCACACCTCGAAGGGGTTCTGGTGAGGGAGTCTGGGTCTAACTCGCCCAGGGTCTGATTCCCTCTACACTTTTCACCTAGAATGACATGCCCAAAATAGGGACTGATTGTTAATTGATTATTTTATTAAATTATCAATCATCTTTTTTTATTAATCAATTACATTGATTAGTTCGATTAACTGTTGCACCCCTAATCCATACAGTAGCCTACGATGCTGAGCAGAACAACAGCCACGTTAAAGGACAAGTCCTTTTTTTCCCTATTTATATTGATATCAAATGCCATTCACAGCACGTCTTTTCTGGGACTTGGCAAAACACATAACAGCTGTTGGTCTGACTACGGCGGCTCGTGTGGGACAACCAAGGCATGGATGCGTGTGTAATGACAACTACTAACAGATTCATGAAAAAAGCAAAACATTTTTGACCGCAACAAATAGCTTAAGTAGTGATATGCTTATGAGCTCTTCTCTATATGGGGGCTGCTGGGGAAACTGGATGCCATGGGCAATTCTGCAAATAGACCCCATGGCCAGTCATTTGGGATCAATATAAGAAGGAAGAAAAATTATGTTATTTTAGACTTGTCCTTTAAGATCACTGATAAGACCCCTGCTCCAGACCAAACATATCAAAGCTTCTGGATCTTTCAAGCTCAACTCGAAGGCTAAAGCAGGGACCCTCAATGTTCTCCAGGCCAAGGACCAAGGAGAGATATGAAGCAGGGACCCCCACTACATACATTGCGCTACATAAATTGTGTTGCATAGGCCTATACAACTTTTTTTTTAAATGTATTATTCTATTTTTGAGAAAGCCTTCCATGCAACAAGAGGCTGTGTTGACCCGCTCCGCCTGTCCCGGGATAATTGCGTTTGAAATCTTGACATGTCTGCCCGCCCCGCTGTTCAACCTGCGACACCTGCGGGCTACGGGTCGGCATCACTACTAACCACTAAAACTAACCATCTAAATGTCTAATCCTATAATCCCTAAACCTAACCTCTAAAACTAACCTCTATCCAACTCTAACCCCAACTTGAATCTTTTTCAAATTGTAAGCCTTTCTCAAAAATAAAATGTGTGACGTCGTAGAGTGGCCTCCAGGTACTATATTAATGGGCACTGCACCAAGTCTGCTCACTACAGTTCTGTTTCCGGAGTTTCATTCGATAACTGCAAAATTGATTAATTTAAATTCAGTTAATTAATTCAATTTCAATTAATTAAGTGTTTAAGCGTCAGAGAATAATGGATGTCGTCCCAGTTTACGCTGCTGCTTCCCCAGCGAAAGCAGAAGCAAGGAGGAGGAGGAGGAGAACAGTGAAGGCGGCAGGTCCCAAGAGAACGGTCAGACGCAGGAGGAGGAGGACCACCGCCAAGAGACGCGCTGCGTCCGTGAGGCCCAGGAGGAGGAGGAGACGCGCAGCTGCAGCCACAACAACCACCAGGAGACGCAGAAGGTCCACCAGGCGTCGCAGGAGGCCCGCAAGAAGGGCCGCGCCAAAGAAGCAAGTGAGAAGGAGAAGGCGGCGGGCCGTAGTGGAAGAGTAAGCATCCATATTGGGGATGCAACAACAGATTATTTTCTTTCTTCGATAATCCCATCGATTACTTTGTTTGCTTAATTAATTTAAATTGTTTTAATACATCAGCGAATCGATTAACCGTCTATTTATTTATTCTTTTACTTTGTTGCACAGCGGCGGCGTGCAAAAATAGTGAGCAGGTCGATCTAGAAGCTCACAACTTGTGAGCTTGTTGTGAGCTTGTAGATCAGCTGTTTTCAATTTTTTTTTTATTTTAACCTTTTTAGTTTTTTACACTTTTCACTTGTAATTGCGACGTGTTGTGAGGTTGTAGATTGGATATTTTCACCCTTTTTGATTTTTTTGTTGTTTTACTTTTCACCTAGAATGACACGCCCAAAATAGGGATTATTACATTTACAAAAAACTTTTTTATACCACAAACCCATTTTGTGGGGATTTTTTTTGCCGACCCCACAGTTTATTTTTAGTGCTATTTCAAAGTGGAAATAAATAATATCTTGAAATAAAAGCACACATTTCCCTCTATAATCCCATTAGAATTTCCCTGCTTTTATTTTTAATATTTGAATATATTCGAATATGTTAGCCTATATAATATAATTATATAAAATAATTTATAGTTAGGCCTATGCAAGGCTGTCCCGCTTATTACACGGCTACTTAATAAATAAATAAGTAAATTAAGCCAAAAGTAACAACAAAACGACGTATTTCCTTGCTTACGACAATGAAAGTATTCCATAAGTATTGGGCTGGGCGGACAAGTTCGCCTCGGAAAACAAATGACAATAGTCAATAAGGTAACAGGAATACTCGGCCCAAAACACACTCTCCCCCATTCTATATACCTCCAATTTGCCTGTAATACCGCCGGATTTACCCCGGGGGAACTGTTTTTTGGGCCGAGCGTTTTGGTACTCCCCCGTTGATGCGCCACGATAAACAACGAAGTGTAGTGGACCAAATAGAATTACTTGTCGGTTATTGCATCGTCTATTTCTCACGGTTAACATTTAGTTGTAAATGACATTGTTTGTTTGTTTACATGGCTGTCATGTTGGATAAAGCATCAAACCAAGCAGCGCAGGTTGCCATGAGCAGGTGTTCTGAGTCTCTGATTAGACAGCGGTCCGTGATAGAGCTCATCAGTCATTATCAAGAAATAATGACCGATGATTGACCAATCTGAACCAAGCATTCAACCAAGCCGTGTAATAAACAATAATATACATGTACAACCTCACAACGGGTCATGCTATGACACGTTGTGAGCTTGTAGATCTGCTGTTTGCGGAGTGTGACACCAGCGTGCAACTATGTATACATATCAGGAATAACTCCAAGCCCACCCCCTAAAGCTAACCTTCTTTTTGATTGATTGAATACTTTATTAGACAACATTGTAAACAGCATGAGGTACAGTCAGACATTTAGGCTAAAAGTATAACACAAAAAAGTCCTGGGGACTTGTTTCCATTGTGGTCTTATGTATTCAATTCATCAACATAGCATAAAAATATCACAAAAATATATATAATCAACAAATAAGAAAAAAGAAAAAAAATGTCAGCAGAGAATGCCACAATTTACTTTCTATGAGAAAGATTTTTCTCATTCTCATTCTCATTTTCTGTTTTGAAAGAAGCCAGTGATCCACATTTGGTGGAGTAGTAGAATGAGAATTTTACAGACAGATACATCAACAAGACATAACAAAAAGACAAACAAAGACCAGACTATAATGCATGATAAACATGAGTAATTAACCTATCATAATGAGGTACTGTATAGGCAACCATAATGCAACAGTTGGACACATTAACAATTGGGCCTGTACAGTCACACAGCAGAGTCAAGATGACCCGTGATAGGACCCCAGATGTACTCGAATGTTGCTAGACTGTCCTGTTTGTTGCAACGCAGCTTCCCCAGATGTATCAGTGATACAAACTCATTAAGCCATCTACAAGGAACGATGGAAGTCTTCGACTCTGTTAAAATAATTATCTTTGCTACAAGTGTACCAAGCATCTGCTGGACAGAGTACGGCAGAGCGAGAGAAGCTTCGGAGCAACCAAACAAGGCATCAGGTTCGATATGAAAACGGCAAAAAATAAATTGCCAGAATAAAACGAACCTTGGGCAGGACTAGAAAGTGTGACCCAACTTGGTGATGTTATTCCGGTACTTGTTATTCACAAGTATCGTAAACAGTTGGTTCTATAGTCAATACTCCGCTTCGAGGTCTCGCTATGGGAGAGCACCCTCTAGCTAGGGCTAGACTAGTATAACCACTAGTCGACCTTGTTGGTACTAGTCGAATAGTAAAACAAAACAAAAAAAGACCTTTTTATTTATGTTTTAATTGTTTTAATTTGTTTTATTTGAATGCCATAGTAATGGCCCATTACTATTAATATTATCCTCCGGACTTTATTTTTATCAAAAGGGGGTCAAAAGTATGGGGATCCTTGGAGACGCTGCTGTGGTGCTGTGCTGCTGTGCCAGAAGCGCTTCCCTTAAAACGGCATAAAAATAAAGGGAGGAGTATAATAATAATAGTAATATAGTTGTAGGATATGGCATTAAAACAATGGTTAAAAAATGTAATGTAAATTTCGACTAGTCGACTACCACTGGGTCAAATTAGTCGACCAGTAATAATCACTAGTCGTGAAAGCCCTAGCGCAAACAGAGAAGCATTTTTTTGATGTAATTCCAGACAAGGTACCTTTTGGCTGGATTCTGATTCGTTCCCCTGACCCGAGGTCCTGCCCTCCGCCTATATAGTCTGGGGGCGGATCTTCATTCAGTCCTTTCGTTCCTTTTCCGCCTGGAAGCAGAGCGTTTTCCCTCAGTTCACCAAAGATGTGTTTGTCTTAACTAGGTTTCAACAGGCCAGGATTTCTGTGACCGCGAGACGCTGAACAGATCCAGGTGTTTCTGACCTTTACAGTAAGTGAAAAACACACGTTTTTTTCCATAAAAATTCTGAGCTAGCACCCACGCTAGCTTGTTGTTACATGTCAGCTTCGATTGCTAACAAGTTAACTTTCTAACTCCAGCTTAGCTAAGTAGCACTCGTGCTAGGCTAGACAATGCTGCGGCTCGTTTAGCCCACAAGCTAATCTTGACTACACAAGTTGCGGCCTACTAGCCACCAAGGCTAGCCTGACGGAAAACTTAAGGTTAGCTCGGAACCTTCCTCAGAGTTTACCCAAGCGGCGCGTATAGGCTCAGAGTCGATATCACTCCCCACCCAGGCCTTAGCAAAGCCCCAGAGGCCGAGCTAACAAGCATGGTGTCCAGGACTAGGCGTAGGACTCGATCCAACCTCCCCGCAAAAGCATTGCGAAAGATGCGACAGTGAGTTGCCAGACTCCGACAGGCACACCAAGTGTGTGATCTGCCTGGGCCTCACTCACGGTGAGCGGGGGCTGCTTGAGGGGGAGGACTTCCGTCTGGTCTGCGGAGACACGGACGTGAAGATCCTCCGCCAACGCATGTAGCAATTCCCCATAGAGAACTCACCAAGTTCGCCAAGCTGGCCCGTCCCCAGCTTTGAGTTGGGGCTGCATACTGGGAGCGGCGGAGCCAATTGCCAACGGGGATATGCTACGACGGGCCCTCGACCCCTACGAGAACGAGACCATGGATGAATACGACGGAGACGCCCAAGTCTACCTTGATTCTCCAGGGGAGGAGAAGCTTCTCCCGGCGTCTGAGCCAGGCTTGGAGCTCGACAACGCTAACATGCACAAGCTACTTCACCGAGCGGCGGACCACCCGGGTGTGGTCCGTAGTAACAGACCACGGCACTCGGTGTCGACCGCCGTCCCGGCCAACAGATCCGGGGGCCACAGGGGCCAGGGCTACAATCAGGGGGCAGGGCAACGTTTCCGCTCACCAAGAGGCCCCAGGGGCGCGCCCCAGGAGCAGGACCGCAAAGCTACCCACAAGAGTGAGCGCGGTAGGAGGCAGCAGCTGTAGCTGTTCTGGGGTCGGGGGCGGCGGTGGACGTCGCCGATGGTTGTATACTCCACAATTGTGGCTGTGAGGAGATTGTACAGTTCAGGAAACAGACAGCACTCTTTTAACCTGTTTCAAATTTGTGATTGAATATGCCAGAACAAAGTTGTCTCCCAATAGGTGTGCTGGATACTCCTTAGAGGAGAACAGGAGAGCTGAAAGAGAGCTATTCTTCAGCTATTCTTGTTTGTTGAATAGCTTTACTAAAGCTATTCTTCACTTCAACAAGCGACCAGGTCTATGAAAATGCAATCTCGGAACCCAGAGACAACTGAAAAGGAAAAACAGCGACCTCTGCTGTTCGTTCCTCCTCAGTTATACTCTGGGACAATGCCGACGTAGCACCAGTGCGCAAGGAAACCGGGGTTTAAGTCTGCCTTCACCGCTCCACTTCCGGTTGGTGCGACTACGTTTTCATTCCCACTAACAATATTTCTACACGGAACACTAACACCACTTCTCCCAGAGAACATGGATCGTTTTGGTTATAAGCCCACTTGTTTCTTTGATGAAAGAGTAAGTTCAAATGTGAATATCTTTCTGTGGTTTTGTCTGCTCCGCGGAAGCTATTGTTAAATTAGTTTCGGTTAGTGTCCAGTACGGAAGGATCGACGGACACGTGAATCCCACCCACTACATTTGATTGGGTAAAGCGCGGCCTGCTTCCTGATCTGAAGGCACGCCCACTCCCACACAGTGTGTACACGTTCTGACGAACCTTCAGGACAGATTCCAACGCAGTGCAGAATCTGTTCTTGAGATATTAATGAAAATGAGACCAAATAAGCAACACTTCAGAAACAAGCCCAAACTAAAGCAACCCGCAACTATGAAAATGTACAAGCGACTTTACTCGCTTATAATAGGCAGACCTGGCAACACTGGCAGGCTCTTGCAGACCAGCACTGCCAGTTCTAACGAATGCACACAACAATGTGCCGTCGGCCAACAGTTTGTGCTGAACTAAATGCCAACTATTACCAACAGACTGCCAGTCTGTTGTAGTCTGAATATGGTCTGCTTGGTGGAGAGTCAATAAGCAGACCTTGGTCGCTTGCTGAAGTGAAGAATATCTTTAGTAAATTAATCTCTCTACAACCTTTGAGATGGAACAGAGGATGGGGGTGGTTGAGAGGGCTGTGTCTCTAAGGAATCTGGTGGGGATGTTGTCATGGCCAGTGGCCTTGGTTTGCTGAAGGGCAATGAATTATTTTAGTACATCTTCAGATTCTACAGGTTTAAATGAGAACGCGAAGAGTCGCGAACCCCTAGATTTTCATAGTGAGCTTGGATATGATCTGTACTACTGAGACCGACTGCTTTTTTTTGTAAATAGTGGTATTTTTTCTCTGTATTTCTATGTTGATATTTGAACGGTTTGGTTGCTACTATATATGTCTATGAAATGAATACCAAGGACCCCAACGGAAACAAGTCCGCAAGGACTTTTTTTGTCGGACCTTTTAGATAAAAGTATTATAAATGTAACTGTGTTGTTTTACATTCTTTTTTTTTATAAAAATTTCAATCAATCAATCAAGCAATGGTAGTGAAAATCAGTTTATCAGTAATGAGCGAGCCACTTGAAATAATAAAGATGTTTGTAGTTCTAAATGTTTATTCCTAACTCTAACCTTCTAAACCTAATGTCTATTCCTAATCTTAACCCCTAGACCTAACCTCTAAATGCCTAATACTAAACACTAAACCTAACCTTATAAATGTCTAATCCTAATCCCAACCCTTAAACCTACATCTAAATGTCTAATCGTAACCCTAACCTCTAAAACGAACCTCTATGTGCTTAATGCAAATCTAACCCCAACTTGAATCTTTTAATTGTAAACCCAACTGAAACATAACATGTATGTCAGCGCCCATACCCAGGGTGGGGTTGGCGAAAGGGCCTACTCTGTGTGGAGTTTGCATGTTCCCCCCGTGTCTCCTAGGGTAGTTAATACCCTCACAAAAACATGTAGTAATCCTGGTCGCTATACCGCCTCCCCCATGACAGCCGGGGCGCCTGATGGAGGGGAAGGGAACTGGTTGGAATAACGTGTTCCTTCCACGCGCTAAGCCCACCCAGGGAAACTCCCCCCATGTCAGGTGACAAGAAGGTCAGTTGGCTCTCATGCACTGAAGGAAGCATGAGCTCGGCCCTGGCCTCCCTGGCTGTGGGGGACTGGTGTAGCGCTGGTGTAGGGCTGGTGTAGCGCCCAGGATCACTTAGGAAATTGACACCGGGTGAAAAAAATGGGTTACAAAAATCGCGGGATAAAAATTATTTAAAAAAAAGAAACAAAACATGTATGACGTCATAGAGTGGCCTCCAGGTACTATATTAATGGGCAATGCGCAGAGTCTCCTCTTAACTACAGTTCTGCTTCCGAAGTAACTAGCTCTTTAATTCGGTAACTGCAATATTAGTTTAATCAATTAATAAGTGTTTAAGCTTCAGAGAATAATGGATGTCGTCCCGGTTTACGCTGCTGCTTCCCCAGCGAAAGCAGAAGCAAGGAGGAGGAGGAGGAGAACAGTGAAGGCGGCGGGTCCCAAGAGAAGGAGGAGGAGGACCACCGCCAAGAGACGCGCTGCGTCCGCGAGGCCCAGGAGAAGGAGGAGACGCGCAGCTGCAGCCACAACCACCAGGAGACGCAGAAGGTCCACCAGGCGTCGCAGGAGGCCCGCGCCAAAGACGCAGGTGAGGAGAAGGAGAAGAAGGCGTGCCGTATCGGTTGAGTAAGCATCCATATTAGCCACTTGAACCCCTGTTACGGCCAAAGAACAGTTACAACTGTTCTTTGGCCACTTTTTCCATTTACACCAAATCCCATCTACAAGCCTGAACTTGTAGCATAGATCAAATATGTTTGGCTAATGTTCCCCCCAGAATATGGACGCTGGGTTCCAAGTGGTTAGGGCTGCAACTATGGATTGTTTTCTTTTGATTATTCCCTTGATTATTCCCTTGATTAATTATTATACATTTTTTGTATATGACTGGATTTGATAAACAGATAGTCCTTAAGCATTTTTGTTTCTCCATTTCACATGAAAGCAGATAATCATAGCAAACCTTTAATTAGATTAGAACGAAGCGATTAACCAAGCATTATTTTTATACTTTGTTGCATAGCGGCGGCGTGCAGAAATAGTGAAAATGACCGATCTAGAAGCTCACAACTTGTGAGCTTGCGGTGAGCTTGTAGATCAGCTGTTTGCACTATTTTTTATTTTAACCTCTTTAGTTTTTAACACTCTTCACTTATAATTGCGACGTGTTGTGAGGTTGTATATTTTCACCCTTTTTTTTTAAAGTTTTTTTTTTTAAACTTTTCACCTAGACTGACATGCCCAAAATAGGGATTGATTGTTAATTATTTTATTACATTAAGGTTCTCAAACTTTTTTATTCCACAAAGCATTTTATGAGATTTTTTTTGCCAACCCCACACTTTATTTATAAAGAATAAAGAATATCTTAAAATAAAAGCATACATTTCCCTCTATAATCCCATTAGTAATCGCTTCGTTTTCAGTGGTTTTAAGCTTTTGTGTGTCGGAACCTCCGAGCCCAGTCCACATTGCCGCTGATTGTTTTCATATGGCAGGTGAGCATGCCCCCCCCCCCCCCCCCCCCTGCACGTGTAGGCTACAACAGATACAATTTACACAGCCCCCTCAGGGCCAATTTACCAGTGTTAATTTAACTCTGAGAGTTGGTGGTGGGAAAAGTACTACTCACATTTTTTACTTAAGTAAAAGTATCAATACTGCAATGTAGAAATACTCTGTTACAAGTACAACTCCGGAATTCCAAATGTTCTTGAGTCAAAGTACAAAAGTATTGGCATCAAAATGTACTTAAAGTACCAAAAGTAAAAGTACTCATTTCAAGTTTTCAAATGTATAAAATCTTTTGAAAATAGCAGATCTACAAGCTATTTTCAAATGGCCGAAATGTATAGGGCTGAAGTGGTTGTATGTTTTGTAATAATAATCAAGATCTACAAAGTAACTAGTAACTAAAGTTTTCAAATAATTGTAGTGGAGTAAAAGCACAATATTGCCTCTGAGATGTAGTGGAGTAGAAGTAGAAGTATTGGAAATTGGAAATACTCAAGTAAAGTATAAATACCTCAAAATTGTACTTAAATACAGTACTTAAGTAAATTGACTTAGTTACTTTCCACCACTGATAATGTGGTACTGTATAGGAAACCACAATGCAACATGTAGGACATATTAACAATTGGGCCTGTTCAAAACAGAGCAGTCACACAACAGAGTCAAGATGACCCGTGATAGGACCCCAGATGTACTTGAATGTTGCTAGACTGTGTTTGTTGCAACACAGCCTCTCCAGATGTATCCGCGATACAAACTCATTAAGCCATCTACAAGGAACGATGGAAGTCTTCGACTCTGTTAAAATAATTCTCTTTGCTACCAAGTGTACCAAGCATAAGAGGCTGTTGGACAGAGTACGGCAGAGCGAGAGAAGCTTCGGAGCAACCAAACAAGGCAGTTATTAGTGCATCAGGTTCGATATGAAAACGGTATACTCTGCTATACTAAGCAAAAATAAATTGCCAGAATAAAACAATCCTTAGGCAGGACAGAAAGTGTGATCCAACATGCCCTTGGAGATGTGGCATCTCTGTCAACCAGGAATAGACTGGGTGACGACCACGAGTGTGGTGACATCTGGAGAGACAGAGGACGGCCGGAGAGACAGCAAAATGGTAAATGGTGCATTTATATAGCGCTTTTATCCAAAGCGCTTTCCATAGATTGTGCATTACATTCACCCATTCACACACACATTCATACCCCGATGGCAGAGAAAACCATGCAAGGCACCAACCTGCTCATCGGGAGCAATTAGGGGTTCAGCGTCTTGCTCAAGGACACTTCGACACTAACTCTCGGGGAGGGCCCCAGCCCGGGATCGAACTGGGAACCTTGCGGTGTCCAGTTCACTCCACCCTGAGCCACTGCCGCCCACTGCCGCCCCATCCCTGAGCCACTGCCGACAGCAACCCGGGGTGGAGAAGGTTGGCAGCCCAAACCACTTATTCTGTGAGGAAAACCAAAAGATACAGGTACAGGGAGGGTTTAATCCATCAAGGCAGACACAACACACAGAAAATCCACTTCTGGTCAGACAACGTGCCTAGAGCCTCCTAGTGTTGACACCAGCTGCAACATCTCAACTAACCTGGCCTGGCATCGGCCAAACTGATGGCGTGGATACAGGCTGTAGCAGCAGGCTGTAGCAGGCTGTAGCTGTAGCATGCGTGGATCTGCGTAGTCGGTCTGGCCAGTGCCAGGCTAACCCTAACCCCTAATTAGCACCGTCTCTAACTACCCCCAAGAGACAGTGGGGGCAGTAGCATGCCACTTGGACACAGGCCGGGGTCTGATCAGCCTAGGTCGGGTCGCCTGGAGGAGGGTGTCCGTTGCAAGACCTGAAACACCCATTGACTCCAGGTAACAACACTGATGTGTTGTGTCAAAATGCGTGCATCAGTTGATGTTTTATTAACAGTGCATAACTTTGAACTGGACAAGCTGCAATCTGGCATTGACTGAGCCCGAGTGAATCCTCTTCAAACCCTCGCTCCAGATCTCATCAGACAGTTCCACACCAACATCAGCCTGACAGCCTCCCATGGCGACTTGATATGGTTTGTTGACAAAAACAATGAGATAAATTTGGATATTAGGTGTTTAGAAATGATTTTGAACAAAATGAAAAAAGTGGGCTTGTGGAAGAGAACATGCTTCTTTCAGCTCAGTAAATGATTTAAATGGTTATTTATATATAGATCTGAAAAGGTTATCAGACCCTTTTCTTTTCAACATGTAAAAGCTTTATCTGCCTGAGTGGAATACAATTATGATTGAAACAAATAGGAGAGTGTACGGACAGTTCAGGAACTGAGAGCACTCTTTTTACCTGTTTCAAAATTGTGATTGAATTTACCAGAATAAAGTTGTCTCCCAATAGGTGCGCTGGATATTCCTTAGAGGAGAACAGGAGAGCTGAAAAAGAGCTATTCTCAGTGAGTTTGTCAGTAATGAGCGAGGTACTTATAATGAAATAATGCAGATGTTTGTAGTTCTAAATGTCTATTTCTAACTCTAACCTTCTAAACCTAATCTCTAAATGTCTAATCCTAATGCTATCCCCGAAAATTAACCTCTAAATGTCTATTCCTAATCTTAACCCCTAAACCTAACCTCTCCTAACCACTAAACCTTCTAAATGTCTAATCCTAATCCCAACCCTTAAACCTAACATCTAAATGTCTAATCATAACCTTAACCTCTAAAACGAACCTCTATGTGCTTAATCCAAGTCTAACCCCAACTTGAATATTTTAATTGTAAACCCACCTCAAACATAACATGTATGACGTCATAGAGTGGCCCCCAGGTACTATATTAATGGGCAATGCGCCGATTCTGCTCATAACCACAGTTCTGCTTTAGAAGTAACTCGTTTTTAAAGTTTAATTAGGTAACTGCAACATTAATTAATTCAATTTAAATTAATTAAGTGTTTAAGCGTCAGAGAATAATGGATGTCGTCCCAGTTTATGCTGCTGCTTCCCCAGCGAAAGCAGAAGCAAGGAGGAGGAGGAGGAGAACCGTGAAGGCGGCGGGTCCCAAGAGAAGGAGGAGGAGGACCACCGCCAAGAGACGCGCTGCGTCCGCGAGGCCCAGGAGAAGGAGGAGACGCGCAGCTGCAGCCACAACCACCAGGAGACGCAGAAGGTCCACCAGGCGTCGCAGGAGGCCCGCGCCAAAGACGCAGGTGAGGAGAAGGAGAAGAAGGCGTGCCGTATCGGTTGAGTAAGCATCCATATTAGCCACTTGAACCCCTGTAGTCTTGGAGGACCGGACTTGAGTTACAACTGTTCTTTGGCCACTTCCATTTACACCAAAGCCTGAGCTTGTAGATCGGATATTTTTGGCTAATGTTCCCCCCAGAATATGGACGCTGGGTTCCAGGTTGTTAGGGCTGCAACTATGGATTATTTTCTTTTGATTATTCCGTCGATTACTTTGTTTGATTAATTATTATATAATTTTTTGTATGTGACTGGATTTGATAAAAAGATAGTCCTTTAGCATTTTTGTTTCTCCATTTCACATGAAAGCAGATAATCATAGCAAACTTTTAATTAGATTGACCCATCAGTTTTGAAAATGGAATTAGAATCAATGAAGCGATTAACCAAGCATTATTTTTATACTTTGTTGCACAGTGGCGGCGTGCAAAAATTGTGAGAATAGCCAATGTAGAAGCTCACAACTTGTGAGACTGTTGGCCGGCTATTTTCACGTTTTTTTTTACACTTTACACTTATAATTGTCACACGATTTTTTATATTTTGTTTTCACTTTTTATTTCTTACACTTTTCACTTATAATTGCGACGTGTTGTGAGGTTGTAGATTTTTTACTTTTTTTGTTTCTTTTTTTAAACTTTTCACTTAAAATAGGTCAATTACTTTTTTTTCAAACAATCAATCGATTGGTTCAATTAGCTGTTGCAACCCTAATCCATACAGTAGCCTACGACGCTGAGAATAACGACAGCCACATCAAGATCGCTGATAAGACCCTCGCGAGGAAGGACCCCTGCTCCAGAGCTTCCGGATCTTTCAAGCTCAACAAGAAGGCTATAACAGGGACATTCATTGTTCTTCAGGCCAAGGACCCCTTAGCTGAGAGAGATGAAGCAGGGACCTCTACTACATATATTGCAGAATTGCACTTAATAAATTGTGTTGCAAACTACTTTTTTTGTCATTTATTTTATTTTTGAGAAAGCGTTCCATGCAACTTGATGAGAGGCTTTCAAAGCAAGCTCCCCTTAGCTGATCGTCACATCAATGTCTGTTGACCATTAAGGGGGACTTGAGACTAGCTTGGCATTATTCTACAGGTTTTTTATTTTAAGTGACTATGGGTTGAGAGATTTTAGGCTAGCTTGGATGTACAGTATTCCACAGGTTTTTATTTTAAGCGACTATCGGTTGAGAGATTTGGGACTAGCTTGGATGTACAGTAGCCTATTCCACAAGTTTTTATTTATTTTAAGTGACTGGGTGGAGAGATTTGGGGCTAGCTTGGACAGTATTCCACAAGTTTTTATTTTAAGTGACTATGGGTTGAGAGATGTGGGACTAGCTTGGATGTACAGTAGCCTATTCCACACGTTTTTATTTTAAGTGACTGGGTTGAGAGATTTGGGACTAAGTTTTTATTTTAAGTGACTATGGGTAGGACATCATACTGGGATCAGTCAATGACCAAGACACATGCACCTGCAAAGACACTAGTGCAACCAAGAGATCTCTGGTCTCTGTTATCAGCACCCACCAACCAGCAGAAATGTAAATCGGCGCTCATGGCAAAAGGAACCCTGCTCCAGGGGTAAGTCTCTTTTCCCGGTGTTTCGCCCAGGTGCACAGGGTTTTGAGGTTAGGTTTAGGCATAATTTCTGTGAGGTTAGGGTTAAGGTTAGGTTTTGTTTTTGTGAAGTTAAATGTTAGGGTTTAGGTGCCACCTGGGCGACACGCCAGTGAAAGAGGGAGTCCTCCTGCTCCAGACCAAAGGTACCGGAGCTTCTAGATTAGTGTTTCTCAAACAATCTCAAACAATGGGTCGGGACCAATATGTGGATCACGGACACATTTGTATGTGTTGTCAGTAAATACACATTTTTGTTTGTTTGCTATATCTGTTTTTAGCGGTGCCAACCGCTCTATATCTGACTTTGTCCGTGTGTCCGTGTGTCCGGGTGTCCTCTGTATTCTTATTGGCTGGGCTATAAACAAATATTGATGACAACATCAATACGGGGCTCATCAAAGGCACCGCTTCCTTCACACAGGGTGATTTTTATTTCAACCCATAATAAAATTCTTACCTGACGTCCCCCAAACCCCCCATCACCCATACCAAATACAGTTCCTGAAAGACCCTCCTCACCCTACTGCTGTGGTTCTCATGCACTTTTTCATGTCAAGGACTCCCAAATTAATATATTTGATATGTTCCGCAATAGTTCCGCAGGGACCCCCATACAAGATTTGTGTTCATTTTTTTACAACAAATATTTAAAATTGTTAAAACTAAATTCAAGATTGTTTTTTCCTAAATAGCAGATCTACAAGCTCACAAGACATCACATTGTGACACGTTGTGAACTTGTAGTACTGTAGATCTGCTATTTTCAATACCTGATGCATGGATTTTTTTAAATTTTATTATAGCAGATCTATACCTGCTCACAAGATGTCACATTGGGACACGCCGTGAGCTGGTAGATCTGCTATGTATGGATTTCTTTGTTTAAACAGATCCAAATTGTTTAAACAGATTTTGATGCCATATTAACTACTTTTTCTGGGGACTGCTTGGAATGCTCTTAAGGACCCCTGGGGGTACCCGGACCCCACTTTGAGAACCACTGGTCTAGCCTTTCGACCAATCAAATGCACTCTACAATGAACTTCATATTCACACACACACACACACACACACACACACACACACACACACACACACACACACACACACACACACACACACACACACACACACACACACACACACACACACACACACACACACACACACACACACACACACACACACACCTCGGAGGAGACAATGCAAAGCACCAACCTGCTAATCAGGAGAAGTTAGGGGGTTCAGTGTCTTGCTCAAGTTTTCGACATGAAGACCGGGGAATGGAACCGGGAACCTTCTGGCTCGCAGGTGGCTGCTCTAACTTCTAAAACACAAATAACGCACATCCTCCGTTCCTTGATGCTGAGCTTTAACTGTAAAAACAGTAGTAATAAGGCAAAGATTTGTCTCGCAACTCACTTTGATGCTCCAGGTTTTATTTCAAACAAACAGCTGATACGACGTTTCGACCCTTTCGGTCTTTTTCAAGTATAAACAAGAAAACAGGAAATTACCTCTTTTTATATCACCAGGTGGGGCTGGTAACCAAAATCATTCATTCTTGTATAAAAAGAGGTCATTTCCTGTTTTCTTGTTTATACTTGAAAAAGACCGAAAGGGTCGAAACGTCGTATCAGCTGTTTGTTTGAAATAAAACCTGGAGCATCAAAGTGAGTTGCGAGCCAAATCTTTGCCTTGCTCTAACTTCTAAGACACCCCAGACATTCAGACAGGGAAACCCAGCAGCACAGCGTCTTATCATCCCTTGTGGCCAGAGAACAGAGCATGGCATGGACTGGTAAGATAAGAGTTTTATTGATCCCACAAGGGAAATTCAGTCACCAAAGGCAGCACAGCAGCTTAAGATACAGTTACAGGGCAAAGAAAAAGTACTATCACACATAACAGAAACACCATTACCAATGAACAATATTTTAGTTAGTGACAGACTGTCACTAATTAATTAATTAATAACAACAGGACAGACTGTTGTTATTAACCCATGTCATGCAGGGGTTTAATGGTCTATATCTCTCTCTTAATGTTCTCATCATCAACCTGTTGTGTGGGGGTTGTCACGATCATGACATTTTAGTTGACGACTGACAGACCCAGTTGTGTGCTGGTCATCATCTTCTCTACCAGCACAGGCAGCAATGTACAGTTGATACATCTGACCTGGTGTCCACAGCAGACTTATTATAGCAGAGTTGGGATAATTTCTGGCATAACTATCAGTGAGATTCTGAGGGCCCTGTGCTGACAGAGATCCCCAAAATATGCAATGGTTTGTAGACTTGATAGATTGACTTAAATGACTGTTGGGAGTCCGGGCTGAGAATTGCAAATGTGTTGTATAATTAATTTATGCGCACACGCACACACACACACACACACACACACACACACACACACACACACACACACACACACACACACACACACACAAAGTTGAAATATGTGGATTCTTTCTGACTGCAACATAACATCACTGGACGCCCTGTAGAGGTTTTCTGTTGTGATGCACCGCCCCCTTGTGGTGGTTTACATGAATGCAAGACACTGAATCCCTAACTGATCCAGATAAGGTGGTAGGTGTGTGTGAATGTGAATTACATTGTAATGTGCTTTGGATAAGGGCGGTGCATAATTTACCATTGCATGAGCTTCAGGCAGTCAACCAGAAGGCGTCTTACCAGACACCAGGGTGTAAACATCTCAACGGAAGAGTAGGGGGACCACCCATAGAGTTATAGTATGTCTAGAGAACGGACTGCCCCGGCCCCCACCTATGCAGTTGCGTTTTAAATACGGAAGTATTGCAATCCCAGATTGGCGAAGTCAGTTTCATAGTTCTACCGTGGTTCTGGGGGCTTGGGACCACCTCCAACCACTGCAGATCAGATGGGCTACTTTGTACGGTCTTAATGCAGATTAAAATAATCATTGTATTCATAAGTTCCGGATTACAGCTTTAGCCCCCCCAACATGGTCAAGATGGCAGATGGCCGCCCACCCTACTAGCCTGGTTCTGCTCGAGGTTTCTTTCCGTTAAAGGGGAGTTTTTCCTTCCCATTTTCGCCTGTCGCCAAATGCTTCTCAGGGGGGAACGTTGTGTCTCTGCTCTATATTACATGCTCTACACTACATAAAATTGTATTTTGACAATTTCTTGTGACAAACATCCGGGACAACGCTCCACACATCCCAGACCCTTCTCCCTTCTGGCTCACAAACTGTGGAACAAACTCTCCATTGCAGTTAGAACTGCAGACTCACTCCCAATTTTTCGCCCAGTATGACCTCTTCAGACTCTACCTTGACCCGTAGCACCTGCCCTAGCCTTGACGACCATGCAGTCTTATGCAAAGGTTAAAATGTAATTTTATAGCATGTTATTTATGCAGATGCCAGGTGTATTTGTTGATCTGGCATCCTATAGTTTGTATAGTTTCAATGTACATACATTTTTCTATATTATAATGTTTAGACTGATGATTATTTGTTATTGGTTTACCTATGATCCTAGATTACTGAGGCACTTGATGTATTACCTTGTGTTTACCTCTGGATTAAGAGTGTCTGCTAAATGCTTAAATTGTAAATTGTAAATTTGGCACTATAATAAAACTGAACTGAATTCAACTGTACGTCAGAACACAGCAGGCCTACTTAATGACACTTTTTCTTAATGTTGAAAATGTGTCATTTTTGTTGGTCGACACAGTCGTGGGACCAATTATAAAAGAACTATAACTCACTAGTTACTCAAAAAGTTCTTAAGCCATTGTAATGGTAAGTGATTGAAGAAAATGAATGATATTTGGATTGATGTGAGGACAGATAACTAGAATAAGAATAGTAGGAAGATAGAAGGACTGATAAATTGGTAGACAGATGAACGAAGGAAAGATGAATACAGGAACAGATGGGTGAATAGTTGAGTTAATTAGTGTAACTAAACTTGCTGGCCGGGTAATTAACAAAACCCTGTGATCTGGCGCCAGCCTTCAATAAAGAAGGTCCTCTTCTCAACAGTACAACACTCGACAATTACCCTATTGTTCTGCTGTCTCACTTGGCACCACACAGCAGAAACGAAATCCCAGAGATAATTACTGTTTTCAGCAGTGCCACCCAACCAACTGGCAGGGTGGCACTGCAATTATAGTATGTCACAGAGAGAGGGCTCGGGGTCAATGCCATGTCTCCTTCAGACAGACACCGAAGCCCAAGACACCAGCCAAATCACACTGAATCACTTTTCAGCAGTGGTGGAAGAAGTACAAGTAATACCACAATGTAAAAATGTTACAAGTAAAAGGCCTGTATTTAAAATTGGACTTTGGTGAAAGTACAAAAGTGTTGGCATCGAAATATACTTATACCAAAGTGAAAATACTAAAATTGTTCAAAAGTTGTATACATATTTTTTGAAAATAGCAGATCTAGAAGCTCACACTGTGTTGTGTGGTTAGATACATACTGCTGCATATTGATAAGCTAATGTACCTGACTGAGATATAAAAATAATATGATATTATTATTTCTTCTCTTACTCAAAGCTACACTAAAGTAAAAGTAACTTTCCTCTTCTACCCCGGATTTGAAACTGGTTTCCTGCGCATGTGCTGATTTTTTTTTTACCATTGAGCTTGTTCAGGGGATAAGTTGAATTTCGACCTTCAGGTCAAAGTTCATGTCATATCCTGTGTCAAGGTGAGACATGACCTTTGACACGATCTAAATGTCTCAATAGAAGAGGAGAGAGACAAAATATTATATAGTATTAACATACAGATTGGACAAAATAAAATTGTATTCATAAAAAATTGTTACAGGGCCGCCTTAATATATTATTATGTCTAGGATGATGCAGAATCTTTAGTGGAACAACAACATCTCACTGCTGTAAGTTAGTGACTAATAAAACTTGATTCTTGATGGGTTGAGTACTGTGTCCACCACTGGTCTCTGTCTCAACCTCTCTCTGTCTCTCTTCTGTCTCTATTTCTTCTTGTCCCTCTGTGTCCAGTGGCGCAGGAATATATATATATATATATATATATATATATATATATATATATATATACATATATATATATATATATATATATAGGTACATCTGTTGCATTGTTACATGTGCTATTTCTCATTAATCAACATAACTGATGATGACAATGACGCTGCTGATTAACCTCTTAACAGAAATAGCACTGGTTTACATTTCACCTGATCAACATGGCACATTGTGTGCTTAACTCCTTCCTTCTCCTTTCCTCCCATTCCGCAGGCCCTGCCATGACAATCTGTGGACCTGACGACGTTGCCACTGTCTTTCCCACCATGACATTATTACCTCACTTTTATACGAATAAACTGCTAACTTCATCTCCTGCCATTTGGTCTAACTTTCTACATTGTACACCACTGCACACTGCTCACGCGACAGGACATACAATAACCCCACGATTGCAACTACTTACGCCTGCACACTTCACCGGGTATGGTCTAGTATATATATATATTTAACTATAACTTTGGGGAGCAAAATATTTGTTGAAAAAGGTGCTGCTTTTACTAATCACGTGGTCATTGATGACCACGTGATTAGATGACCACTGTTTTTAACATTTGCATAATGCACACATTTAATGTGTGCATTATGCTGCTTTGCAATGCGTAATTCACGCAGGACCTGTGTGTTTTAGTTTTTTCTTGTAATGATGCCGCTGTGCAAATACAAGAAGCAGGACGTGTTATTAGGCTGAAGTTTTTCTTTGCAACGTTGTCTGCCACTGTGCAGTTTCAGTTGGTCTGTCTGTAATAATAGCATATTATTTTTTTCTTGTAATGGTGCCGCTGTGCAAATACAAGGAGCAGGACGTGTTATTAGGCTGATGTTTTTCTTTGCAACGTAGTCTGCCGCAGGACCTGTGTGTTTTAGTTTTTTCTTGTAATGATGCCGCTGTGCAAATACAAGAAGCAGGACGTGTTATTAGGCTGAAGTTTTTCTTTGCAACGTTGTCTGCCACTGTGCAGTTTCAGTTGGTCTGTCTGTAATAATAGCATATTAGTTTTTTCTTGTAATGGTGCCGCTGTGCAAATACAAGGAGCAGGACGTGTTATTAGGCTGATGTTTTTCTTTGCAACGTAGTCTGCCGCTGTGCAGTTTCAGTTTGTCTGTAATAGCATATTGAATCATAATTAACGTGGCTGTAATATTAAATCATCAATCGTTTCTCTTCAGTGTGCAGTTGTTTTTTTCAGGCTGTTGTGGGCTTGTTGTTGTGCTCATTATTACGCCATTGTGTGTGGGAAAAAATACCCCACAAAAAAACAAATAAATCGTGCGCACGCGCTTTGCGCGGGTGCGGACCCCCCACCCCCCCAGCTTGAGTCAAAAAAAAAAAAAAAAACACTCACAATCAAATTTAATCTACAACATTTTCAACAGTTCAGGCCTTTCCTTTACCTTCACTGTATGTTTCACAAGCTGTTGTTTTACGATTCAGTGGCGATTCTCATTCCCATGGAACAGCTTTCCAAGTGAGCCATCAAGGTATTTGACAGAAACCTCACTACTGCAATATCTTAAAGAAACATAATTTAGTATTCATAATGTTAAGGTCTTTAAACACGTTTGTGTGATATACTGCACAACTATTACTTCAGGGAGTTCATAAAGAGACGGATTTGTTGCGTTGTGGCGCGTTGTGAGCTTGTAGATCTGCTATTTTTGCCGAATGTTCCTCCCAGAATAGGGATGCTGGGTATACGGACGAATATGAGGCACTTTTACTTGACTTGAGTGTTTCCATTTTACGATAATTTATACTTCTACTACATCTCAGAGGCAAATCATGTATTTTTTACTCCACTACTAATTATTTGAAAACGTTAATGACTTCTAGTTACTTTGCATATTTAGATTATTATTACAAAACATAGCTACATATACCACTTGAACGCTATTTTATACTTCAGCTAACGGAAATAGCCGATCTAAAGTACAAGCTTACGAGTTGCATTGCGAGCTTGTAGATGTGCTTTGGTAACCTGACCCTGCTAGAGGTGGCGGTATTGAGTAACCAGGTTCCTCAATAAGCTGTGAAACAATGTGTGGAGCAAGCTGTTTGGATCTGGTAGCGTCAGGTTAGTGCTTTGGACACATGTTTTAAATTTGAAAAGAAAAACATTCTGCATAATAAGGGAGGAGTGGGACGGAGGCTCTAGGTCCTCCCGGTGGGGGCTCCTCAAGACAAGACACAAATGTGTGAAGACAAGACACAAATGTGTGTGAGGAGGAAATGTCATAATGACTACATTGTGGAGAAAAGGGGGCAAAAAGTAAAAATAAATACATAAATAAAATAAATCTGACTACTTTTCCCACGCTGCTTCTTTCAAGAGGTTATCTTATCTCTCTCCAAACATCCAAAACAAACAACCACCCCGCCCTGACCTGACTCTACCAATGTTGTCTTTATGGGTGGAGTGAGCAGAGCTTGCAGAAATATATTCTCTGTCTGTCTGTCTGTCTGTCTGTCTGTCTGTCTGTCTGTCTGTCTGTCTGTCTGTCTGTCTGTCTGTCTGTCTGTCTGTCTGTCTGTCTGTCTGTCTGTCTGTCTGTCTGTCTGTGTGTGTGTGTGTGTGTGTGTGTGTGTGTGTCTGTGTGTGTGTGTGTGTGTGTGTGTGTGTGTGTGTGTGTGTGTGTGTGTGTACACACGACATTATCTTTCATCCACAGTGGGAGGGAGGATTGGGGCTGCCAAACGTGGAATGGATTTACACCAGCATGCGGATTTCACATCTTCTGAAAATGCTGAATAACGACGACAAGGATGTCAGGGAGCTGGCTCGATCCTCCCTGTTCCTGGACCTAAGGAGGCGTAAGGTCCCACTGGCCAGGGAGTCAGAGCCCCATTTCCTCGGATTCAGGAGGAAACCCAGCGGAAAACTCGACACCCGTTCCGCTGGTTTTGGTGTCTGGTCGGACTGGCCAGACCTGAACGACCTCTGTGTCCAGCACTGGAGTGTCGTTAGAGTGGGTGCGGTCTGACTCAGAGACTGTGAGGGTCTCAGAGGACATTACAACTGACCTCCTCACCCAGGTCAGGGCAACAGTCACCTATGCTGGTCACAGTCACCTGCTAACAGCTACAGGTGCCAGACGAGTCCTCATGGATCTACACCAACATCAACAACAACAACACTGGACTGGACTAAAACTCCAAGGGAAACTCGCCTGTCTTCCCTATGCTGATCACTCTGTCTCACACTCATTCCTTAAGAACACTGCACTCAATGAGGACATCATCACATTCACTATAAAAGCCAGACTACAAGTCCTTCCCACCAGACTCAACCTTTCCATATGGTTTCCCACCAGTCGAACTCCTCATTGTCTGCACCACACCACAGAACAGATCACTGAAACACTGTCACACATCTTGAATGGCTGTTATGCATACAAAGGGATGTACATTGCGATAGATCCACGATAGAATAGTGGAACTCATCGCAAAGGACATATCAAAAAATCATGCACCCTCAGTGAGAATGTACAAACATTCCTGTGTCATTTCATCCATGTTTCATCTCTGTGATAACCCAGACTTATTTACATCTTTGACAGCTAATACACCAGATGTTGTTGTGGTTGATGAAGAGTCCAGAGAGGTGTTTGTATTAGAGATAGCCTGCACCTTTGACCTTAGCCTAGAGGAAGCCTTTATGACCAAGGTCATTAAATACCAACCACTTCTACATACCATCTCAGAGCTGGGCTATAGGTGCAGACTATTTGTTTTTATATTTGGCAGCCTAGGACATACCCACAGACTGGTTGTTAGAGGGTTCCAACAACTTGGGATGCCCAAAAAGGAGGCAAAAAGGCTGGCAAAGTATTGTTCTATTTCTGCTATAATTGGCAGCCGTCACATATGGCGGAGACGCTGTTACTTATACCCATAGAGAAACTGAGTGACATGCTTATTGTATCATGAAGACGTATTCCATGATTTTGTGATGTAATCTCACTGCACCTTTAATATTTGTGTCCTTGTATACTCTCCTTTGTGTGGACATAAATAAATGGTTAAAATGTGTTACTATGTTAGGCCAAATGTCCTTGTTCCTACAAGTAGAATTTGAGAAATAGACAGGACAATTTTCCTGGTCCTCATAAGAGAAATGGATGTCTTATGGTTAGAAACATATTTTTAGAGTGAGGCTTATTCTGTGTTCGCATAGGCGGATACAACATACAGTGTACCATTCATTTTCAGTGGAAGCCAGCGACATGAAGATACAAAGCAACATCCGACGTCTGTAGCTGCAACAAAGGATACATAGCTACAAATCCAAGTTGAGCTGGGTTCAACTTCCAGATACAAAGATATACAACTACAACTGCACAATGAACTGCGATGCGACACATTGTGTTCTTGTAGATTGGGTATTTTAAAAGAATCTTGACAAAATGTGTTTTAAAAATGTAATTTTTTTTTAACAACTTCAATGTGTTGTTCAAGTTGTATAGACGGTCCCCTGGCACATATTTTAAGATGGGGGGTACATATTCATTTGGGGGTCCTTGAACATGAAAACCCGACAAGCCCTTTTGTTTTGTTTTTTTGCCTTTCCGGCGAATAATCTTTTTATATTTATTTTAGTTTATTTCCATTTAAACATATTGCTCTATCGTTTTACATTTTGTTTTACCTTATGGTTTAAATGCATGTGCAAATAAACTCAACTAAACTCAACTAAACTAAACTAGTTTGTGTTTGAGAGCTAGTGAGCCACTGTTTGAGAGTCACTGAATTATATGAAGATTATGTTGAAAATTGGCGAAGTGGTCCTTTACATCAGTCAGGGACCAGGGTTAGGGCTTTACAGGTTGAGTACCACTGCTATACATAATACTTTAATGTGTGTAGGCAGCAGCTACCTGACCACAGTCACATGATGGTTGGTAATGAAAGCTCTATCACATGCCTCCCCTCTCATCATCATCAGCAACCTTTTCAGGCTGTGACCCCCCAAAATAATCATATTTGAACTGGGGACCCCCCACCCTGACAAGCACTTGGAATTGTAGGAGTTGAGGCATTACATTTTATTTGACTCGATTCCACAGCGTTGTGAGCTTGTAGATCGGCTATTTTCCAAATAAATCTTTCTTATATTATTTGACAATTCGGCCATTGTTTCACACGTTTATAGTATGGTTTGTTGATTACATTTTTTTTGGTATTAAAAAGGTCTTAAAAGTCCTTAAATTGTCACTTCACTGTCATCTGGAAACCCCCCAGGTTGAGAAACACTGCTATACATAATACTTTAATGTGTGTAGGCAGCAGCTACCTGACCACAGTCACATGATGGTTGGTAATGAAAGCTCTATCACGTGCCTCCCCTCTCATCATCATCAGCAGCAGCAGCATCCCAGCATCTCCTTCAAGGTAGAATCTAGATCCCATAGCCAGGGGGGGTCGGCTGGCTCGCTGTGATTGGCTGGTTGCTGGATGATGCAGGGAAAAAAAGAATAGCGTGACACAGTGTGACAAAAAAGGAAACTAATCCAATAACATTTGAAGTCATTTAAAGTTTATTTGTAGAGCACACTTCAACATGGTAATTCAAAGTGCTTTATGCAACACAATAAGAACTATTATGTTGTTTACACAGAGGCTATAGGTTTGGTGTTTGTCACTGGTGTTTCTTTGAGGGACTATAATTGTTTCTTTGCACTCTATTTACTTGAGCACTTAGGCTAGGGGTCTTCAACTATTTTCCGCCCATGGACCCCTTAGCCGAGAGAGAGAGATGAAGCAGGGACCCCCCACTTACATGGATTCATGTTCAATTTGTGTTTTGAGATATTTAACAACTTAAACCCTCAATACTTTGTATACTTGACTTTTCACTCCGTACTTGGTCTGCTCTTTTTCCCCTCCACACCAAAACCTCTTCACCGAAAATAGCCGATCTACATTAAGCTCACAATGCGTCTGACTCGTTGTGAGCTTGCCTTGAATGAATTTTCGGCTAATTTAGGCTAATGTTTATTGTAAACATAAAAACAAATAAAGTCCCTATCACACAAAGATTTGTGTGATAGGCATTGCCTACTATTTTGCCTTTTAAGAACAATCTTAAAACGCTATTATTTGAACAAGCTTTTGTAAATGTTATTTGAATTTATGGCCACGTTGTATCATTATTTGCTGTATACTTGAGATTATTGTACAAGCTTTTTACTACCTATTTTAATACCTTGTTTTGTTTTTAATCTCTATGTATGTGAAGCACTTTGTGAGCCATCTCTGTGAGAGGTGCTATATAAATACAATTTACTTACTTACTTACTTACCTAGTCACTAGGCAAGGAACAACCAGTAAGACTCCCTAATCGGGAGATAAGCGACCGTAGGTCACATGTATACAGAAGAGGGCTGTAACGGCGATTGGTTCCTAGTTGTGTGGGCAATGTATAGTTTTGTTTGGTGGTCTAAGAAATGTGGTGGCAGGCATGTTGATGACATGAGTGTACACATACTGTGTAGTGTGTAGCAATTTGCGTGTTTTTAGGGGCAAAACTGTAGGAGTAGTGGGCAAAAATGTGTTGTGAAAAGCGGCCTGAAGGTGGCGCTAGAAGAGGGCCATGTGAGAAATTAGGGGTGGGGTGTCCGCGTTGCCTTGGCGGACGAATAGGTACCGGCCGCGGCTCTCCCGGACGCTCCTAGCCCGAGTTACGGCATTTTATGTGAGCTGCAGTGGCAGGGGGTCCTCCACTGGGGGCGCCACCACTTTTGCATCCGTTCTGGAGCACCAGGAGTGGGTGGTCCCCGGGAATGCCCCGTGAGCAGCCCCGTTGGGGTGGTCATTTGGTAATTTGTCCACATGTGCTCATTTTTTACACTTGGGGGTCCCCGAGGCAGCTGGGGGTCCCTGGAGCTCCGGGGGTCCTTGGAGGGTGTAGTTTGGCAGGTAAGGAGTGTGTGTGCAAAATCTGGCATGGATCGGGGCAACGGGTGCGGAGATATGAGCAGGGCAAAAGTGTGACGGGACGTGTGTGAGGGACGGGGTGACGGACGGACACCTGGAGCAGGTTTCTATAGTAAATGCGACCTACGGTCGCAATCAACAAGAGTTCCTAGAATGCCCTGCAGTGTTGGTTCTCAAAATGCATTTTGCAGGGGGTCCTGCGAAATGCACACCACTATAACCCTATTTTACACTTCGTGTATTCGAAAATTTAGAATCATTTAAACAAAAAAACTCGTATGGGGGTCCCTAGCTAGAAGAACATTCAACTAACATGGGGGTACATGGCCAAATACATAATCAGTTTGAGAACCACAGTGGTTGCCTGACAACCACCAGCCAGCCAATCACAGCGTCATCATCCGTCCGCACAATGGGATGCGAGCACTTCCCTTCTTCTTCAAGGAAGCTACAACAGTAGCAGTTAGCCTGCATCGGCAGACAGGGAGTGAACGGGAGACATTAACGGCGTTATAACGCTGTTCTGCCGGAATAGAAGAGGAACACGACAGCGCGTGAGTGAGCGTCCACTGGACGTTATTGTCATGTTATTTCACCTGCTCTCATCTTAATGCTCACCACTGGTTAACGAACAGTCCCCGGCGGTAGCACGCCACCGTCTGCCCCGGCAGTGGCAGCGGTTGCACCGCATATGGAGACTTGTAGAATTCCGTGACGACAGAGGCCAGGGCACTGTTTCCATGTTTCTTTGGCCAGAGTGCACTGTTTCTTTGGCTTATTGGCTATATTTACTGTTGGGAGTTATTTATTTGTATCTGTCTTCGTCGGTAACTATCAACCATGTTTACTTTTTGGTCCTTAAATGTCAGATGGCTGCTTAAGGTGAAAGATTAAAGGAATACTTCTACATTTATTTGGTCTGTTAACCCAAGCAAATTGGAAAAGGTAGCCTATCAATCGTCACAAATTCACAATTGTCTTCAGTCTGAGTGCCGAACATCTTTCTTCTTTGTGCTTAAATGTAATCTTGACAGTATTTAAATACAGTGTCTTAGAAGACAATGCATATTTCATATAATTACCCACAATTTCTAGCTTTTCATATCTAGAATCTGAGTGGAAAATCGCGGATGTGCGGAAACGGGCAAACAGCGAGACTCAAGTCACGCAATTGCACTGGTCACCAATGTGGTCGTGACACCGGGTGTGTTTGAAGCTTCCCTCTCTTATGCACACGGCACATTAACTCCTAGTGCAGAGTGCACCGAAGCAGCGTGCTGCTGGCGCTCCATAGCGCTGTTTATAAACACAAACATGTCCTGTTGCTGGTGTTGTTCTTATGGTTGTTTTAATGTCGTTACTGAACGTTGTTCATGATAAAATGGTTAATAAACGCCAGACAGGCCGGTGTCATCATGGCCACACACTAGGCCCAAAGCCATCCTGTCTGTGCTGTTGTGAAGATGCAGAAGAGAGAGAGAAAGATTTATTGGGCTACAAGCTACATCATTGGGTTTCATCTCTACTAGTCTAGGGTATACTTAGGCTAACTTCTACCATCAAAGTTTTTATACTATTTTCTTTAACAGCAGGCCCACCATGTTTCAGTGTATTTTTAAGAGAATTTTACCTTCTACAGCTGATCAGCATCACATCAGCATCAGCTCTGCCAACATCTTTATTTCTTCTTATAGACCCCTTAACAGACGACGTCATACTGGCTGCGTGCAGCCAGTATGCGCGCAACGAAACCCATTATATCAGGTCTCGTTAGGACGCGTCTCACTAGCCAACACACACAAGAGGGGGTTGGGGTGTGCTGAAACCAGTGCACCCCGAAACAGGTTGGGAATTGATTGCGTGAAACAATCACCTGTGCGTCCAGGCTCAATGTTAGTAAACAAATAATTGGTCTATAGGCATATACATTTACAGTATTGTACATTTATATTTTGCAGAGAGGGAGAGAGAGAGAGACTTGCTGATTGCTTTGGTCAAATATAGGCTACATTTAGCTTGTTAGTCAACATAAATCACAAGTTCAGAAGTCAAAAGGTGAGATTATTCACAAATGAGCACATTGCAGTAAACAAACAGGTGTCCTTAGATTACTCTTATAGCACATTGAGATATTTGGGCCTGTTATAGGCAATTTTCTTATTATTTGTATTATTAGCAATTTTCTTATTATTTGCAATAGTGAAAATAGCAGATCTACAAGCTCACAATGCGAGTTTGTAGATCGCCTATGTCTGTGGCAACTGGCAAGTAACATGACATGTAGGTCTTTAAGTGGTTAACAGAACTGTAGACAACCTGGCTGGACCTAAGCTTTGTGAAAAATATTTTAATCACCACCTGCCAAAATGCTGACAGATTATGTGTACTCCAGCAGCTGCTAGGCTTATCTGCTGTACTGTACTCTGTGACATGCTACCAGTCATCATTTGGAGGTTGGGTTAGAATCTTAAAAAAAACAAGTGGTTGGTAAAATATTGACAGTGACATGAGGACTGTGTTAAAACATAAACTCAAGTTAACCATAATTCAGTCAAACACCATAATTCAGTCAAACACAAGTTGGTTTCAGTTACATTACTGTGGATTCATTGATTCATTTATCCACTAACAACCGATAGAGCTAGTGTGGCTCTATACAGAAATATGGATATTGTGATGATACAAGAGTAGATGATATTGTCTGGTATTTGATTAAATGTTGTATTTTTTCTGCTCCTAAAGGTTGCATTACTGAAACAGTGATAGTTCGATCAGTATAGTACATAAGCCTTTCATTAATCAGTTCCTTATTTTGATAGTTGTATATTTTGTCATCACATCATACCTAGTTCAGATATTCACAGTGTGCATCAGGTGTTCAGAACGTACTCGTCCAACATTGTGTGTTTGCTTGGTTTGATCTTGACTGTAAACACTGCCCGACGCTGCTGGAACAATTATTACATAATTGCCTAATCACAATTAGTTGAGATAATTGCAATTATTTTGCGTAACCATCATAATCGTTTCCATGTTGAAACATATATTTTCAAACATTTTCTGGAAATAGCAGATCTACAAGCTCACAAATTGTGAGCTTGTGAGTGTCTATTTCCACTGATTGTGATCGGCTATTTCCACTAATGATTGTATACTTATTAATAAGTTATTTGTCATTTCTGCCCTGTGCAACTTTTGTTTACGTAGCCTAAAAGCAGGAATGTCATTTTTATTCATTATGTTCCAATGTTCAACGTTAAAAACACAATTAAATAGTTAATAATAATCGCAATTTTTCATATGACAATTAATTGTCAAGTAAAATTATTATTATTTTTTTGTTTCTTTATCCAAAGGATGATGGAGAGAACAAGGAGATCTGTGGCCCAGCTGTACCTCTTTGCACTTTTCTTACCATGCCTGAACAGCAGTGGTAGTGCTTATACTACTGCTACAACCCTGAGGACCACCGACCCATCGGAGGTGGGGATGGGGGCAGTGGAGACGGTTTCTGCAGTGGTGGACGGCCAGAAGGCAGAGAACACTCAGCGACAACACCTGCAGGCGTTATTCAACCGGTAGGTTGGTGCCTGCTGTGGACAAACAAGAGAAGGGGGGCTTGGCATTCAACCGTTCGGTTGGTGCCTGCTGTGGACAAACAAGAAAAAGGGGGCTTGGCATGGCGATATGAGTTAAAAAAAATAATATCACGATTATTTCAAAGGTTTGCCTCGGATTACGATTATTAAAATCAGCGAATGGATTAACCTCTCATGCCCTGTTTTATGCTTTGAAAATAGCTGACGTGTTGTGAGCTTATAGATTGGCTA
This sequence comes from Gymnoscopelus microlampas, assembly GCF_963454915.1. Lineage (NCBI taxonomy): Eukaryota > Metazoa > Chordata > Actinopteri > Myctophiformes > Myctophidae > Gymnoscopelus > Gymnoscopelus microlampas. Next base: position 13,964,682 of record NC_139942.1, read on the forward strand.
TTTTACATGTTTTTATTCCCCTTTAAAGTTTAAAGCTCACTGTGGTAATGTCCCTGCCCACCACCACGGAGGTTGTGGGTTCGAATCCACCGTGGTGGATTGTCGAGCGTCTACACGAACACAATTGGCCCGTGTTCTGGGGAAGGGAAGCCGGGCGGGGAGGGTGGTAAAGGTCATTGCACGTACTGCTACGGGCTGGGGCGGCACCTGTCAGCGGGGAGTGTTGGGCAGGAGGAGTAGGACAAAGGCTCTATGTCCTCCTGGTGGGGGCTCGTCACTGGCAGGTGAGTCAGTAGGATACGACGGCAGTGACAACACAGATATGTGTGTGGGGAGGAATCAATTGGTAAAACAACTAAATTCGGGAGAAAAAGGGGTAAAAAAAATAATTGGCTACCACCTTTTTATTTTCATGAATTGTTTTGAAACTGCGTATTTTAATATTTTATATTTTGTGTCTTTGTTTGTCCAGTTGTGTGAATGTTTCCACAACGTAAACACACCTTTTGGCTTTTTTTTGTGCCTCATCCATTTGGCGTTTTTTAATTTGATGTACTCCTGTACTTAAAAAGAATGCCAATACAATATGAAATCAATCAATCAATCACTGATGTGAGCCCTTTGACTTCCCAACAGGTACGGTGAGAACGGCTCCATCTCCCTGGCGGGTCTGAGGCGGCTGCTGCACAGCGTGGGTCTGGACCGCATCAGGAAGGTCATGGTTCAACACCACGAGCAGCCCGGCCAGGAAACCCCCCACGACCACCACCTGCACCATCACCACCATCACCACCATCACGCCTTTCACCATCAGCATCACCACGGCAACAACGACACGCACCGCCAGAAACACAGCCGCGACAATGCCTCGGAGCCCGGGAAGTTCTCCCCCAAGACCCCCAAGGTGCTTTTTTACACCCCCTTTACTCACCAGGGCCCCAAGAGCTCAAAACGTTTCATTAAGGCTACAACTGTCAGAATCAGAAATTAGTTTTTGTGCTTAGTTCCCATCGTAACGCTATTTCCATAGAAAGAAGGGGAGGAAGAAGGGGGGGAGGGGGCAAGTGGAAAAGGAGATCAAACAAGAGAACAAAAAAAACAAGTTATCTACATATTTACACTAGTACCTGAGATACTGTAAGATATAAAAGGTGCCTGAGCATAGCAGCAATGTATACTGTGCATGATATACTTATGGACGTTAGTTTAGGTGCTTAGAAAAAAAAGCACAATAAAAGACAAAAGTCAGTGCGTTATACATGGGATTAAGGTGCAAAATGTCAGTGTGTGTCGACTGCATAATCCACATAAAGTAGACTGACCCTGGTATAATCCACAAGTAGGTCCATGAGGACCTACTTGTGGATTCAGGGGACTGCCATCAGGATAGTCACACGTGGGAACGCACATGGTGGGATTGGCGCACTGGTGCAAGGGCCAAATGGCCCACAGGGGTCCTGCCAGGCCCCCCAGGAGCAGTGTTCAAATGGCCATAATGCAGTGATCATTGCTCTGATCAGCGCAATATGGGACTAAGACTTGAAGGCCGCGTAGCAACCTGAAAATCTAATGGTATGTGTCTTTTTGAAACATGCTCCTGTCTCCCTGTTGCGAAATGGAAGGTTAATTCATGTTTTTGTTTTCCTTCCAATTGTTCCGACCGCTCAGGCTCCCGTGCAGGAGGACGCTGTGGCTCCGGGGAAGAAAGCGGAGAACCCCGACGTCCGCTACAACCTGTACGACAAGAGGACCAGCAGCACCACGGAGGCCCAGGAGCTCAGCACCACCCCCGGCTACAGCACCCACCCGCACCCGCCCCATCAGCACCGCCGGCGCCGCAGGGACGCCCTGGACGTGACGGGAGGGGCGGCCTTGGGGGACGGGGACCTGGACGGATTCCACGACGACCACGGAAATCACGACCACGCTGACCACGAGGCTCTGCACAACGGAAGTCACGACCAGGAGCTGAACTCCACCGAGGTAAACATTTATAATTCCATGAAACTGTACTAACATTGTTATGAAAGCAAATGATCAAATTTAAATCATACATCAACCGTGCTTTTAAAAGTAGGGTAAGTGATTTTCTTTGGTTAAAATAAGTGTTTAATAGCTCTATATTCTGATAGTACTCATTGCTATAGTGTTTGTTCAGTAAAATGAGTCTCCCATGTCTCTCCAGCTCTTTATTAAACAGAAAATGCATTTTCAGTGCTCTCTCCTGATTGGCTTAAATGTTGTCACCTACCTGAAAATGTACGTATATTCTGTTGACTAAAGAGCTGGAGAGACCCCTGTGACCGAACAAACGCTCTGTAGCAATGATTACTATCAGAATATAGTACTTAAACCTTTTTAAAAAGTACCTTACTGAAAAAGGCTGTATCTCGGCTCCTCCTCGGCACTTTTTTTTTACAATGAATTTTGGCTGTGGGACTCAGAGCCAAAATTCCATAAATAAGCTGGGCACTGAATGAGTTAATAATCTTCATTAGTTAAATATTTATAAAACCCACAGGCAGTAGATTGTAGTACAGCCATTATCGCTACTTTCGTGTGCCACTCATGTACAACAAAGTAGGGAATTGATTTACGGAAAAACAAAAACATAAAAAGGTGAAATATGGACATACGTACTAGGTTTCTGCCCGACAGCAACACATTATAATAATGTGAAGCATGGTTTATATTGTTTCCCCCCCCCTCAGTGCATGAATGCGTCCACCATCCTGATGTCCCACGGCATGTCCAAGGAGATCGTCCTGTCCCTCAGTGACTTCAGCTTCCTGTGTCCAGCCCTCCTCAACCAAATAGACACCAAGTCGTGTCTGGTACACGGCGAGCAGCCTGAACCCACGGGGAAAGGTCTGTCCACTCCACTTGACCTCACAAAGATGCCCCCAAATTGTGTTTTTTTTTGTGTTTAGCACACTTAAAACCCTCTTGACTTAGTAAACTCGACCTGAGTTGGCTCTCTACTAGGACCGCTTTTCCCCCCCGTCTATACCATATGTCTTAGCCAAAAATAGCAGATCTACAAGCTCACAATGCATCGTCTTGCGACGCGTTGTGAGCTTTTAGATCGGCTATTTTTGGCTAAGGTTTCCCCCTGAATATGATTGCTGGGGTTCAAGTGGTTAAATTGTTCTTGAAGCTTACCTGTAATCAGAAGTCTGGTACATTGGTGGAGCAGATCAAAGAATAGACACTGTATTCACTTGTTTAATAAAAGAAGAAACTTCTATTCAAGAATGCAAGGTTTCGATCAAAGACCTGCACTTAAACGCGATGTGTGGCACTAGGAACAGGAGCGCTCCAGCGTGTGTTTACCATAGAAATGCTAAACTGCTGTCTTTGATCTTTCTGTTAAAATGGAGTTGGCTCTCAACAGAAACCTCTGAATCATAACTTTTAGTTAACGGTCTCCTGGCACTGTAACTGAGTATATGTGAGGTACGCACCTGAAATGATTGCGCCTTGATAATCGCATACTAAATGGTATTGTGAGTTTATACCTCTCACCATGCAGGCTTAATCTTCTAATGCTCTCACAATGCAGGCTTAATCTTCTAATGCTATGTACACATACAGTGCTATATGAATGTAGTCTCCCGTAGCTGCAGGTGATCAGAGACCTCCACCTGCTGTGAAATCTAATTTCAATGTAGGGGCCGGTACTGCAGTGAGACTGGCTAAGATGTTGAAGTTGTAATATTAAGCAACTGAGGGGTATTTCTGAATGCTTAACACATCCACTGCCAACGCGTTCATTTGGTTCGACACAAACACGGGACCCGACGGAACAAAAGGCTGAAAACCGTGCCGCGATCCGACCAGCCATTTTGGAGAACGACAGCAAAACGTTACAATGGGGGATGCGGAGAGAAAAACAACAAGCCGAGATAATGGCGTCCAAAGTTGATCGCTAGACAGGAAACGGAGGCGGGACAAAAACCGGAAACAGTATTATTTCGTTTCCGGTCCGCCCCCTTCGAAACCGGAAGTGCAAAAAAAAATCCGGAATCTGCACCTGCACGATTTAACATGGGAAAACACCCGCCCCGTAGGACTACGGGAACGGCAGTTAACGGTTGGATTTAACGGCCCGTAGGACTACGGGCCTGGCAGTCAATGTGTTAAGAATCAGGATGTGACTTAAGGTGCGTACCCACGGAACGCTTGAATCGCTCCACTTTGGTCACGCTGATCAGCTGGTCAGGGCGACGTTTGATTTGCGTCGCCCTGTTCACGCCACTTAATGCAATGTCGCACCAAGTCTCGTCTCACCCACACTCATCACCCATTTTCAATATTGTCTTTATGTAATTGGGCCCCACTAATGCTCATTATAAGATAATTACCATAATGTATGTACAATGACTCTGCGTCTCACTGGTGGGCTGTGGTCAGTTCAGAAACCTGCGTACCAATGACGTCCAAGTTATTGTGTCATCCCATAGTGAGCATAGTGACCATATATGGAGATAATGTTGAAAAAGGACACATACACAATGAAACTGTCCCCAAAAGCTAATTATTAATATATGACTTAATAAAACAAGATCCCTGAAACAGATTTTATGTCAACATCGTGTGCATGTGCGTCATATCTTTTCTGTTGTTCCTCTCCCACACAGACCATAAACATCATCACCACGATCACAGTCTCCACGGTATCCACGACCACTCCGATCACCATGACAACACCAGTGACCACCTCAGCGGTGACGGCATCAAAAACATCGGCATCGGTAAGACCTGCCTCTACTGTATTTAGGTGAAATTTAAAGCTACAATCTGTACGTTTCACGTCCTCAGCGGGATTCATACCCAGATCTCCTGTGTCGTAGACCAAACATCTATTGTTGATCCTAAAGGAATCAACGATAGAGGAAATTTCCCGCTTGTCCAGGGGGAGACATATTGGGCATATTTTATGAGCTTCAGGCAGTACTACCTGTCAGCCAGTAGGCATCCTACCCGACACCAGTAAAAGTCCATAACAGTCCATTTGGTTCCATTTTTGTTGGCAGGAACGAAATGGACAATATTTAGGATCAAGGGTCCATTTGTATTTGTTTCCGTTTCCTCTTGGTAAGGACAACATGGACGATAAGTTAGGAACCAAATGGACCCTTATTTGGGTAAATTAACACTGAATTTGGCCGTGTGGCTTGAGGTCCCAGATCTGAAAACATCTCATCAAATGGGAGTCTGTTACCTTATGCATGTCTAACTGGGGGTCCTTGAAATTAAAAAAGCACTGCTCACAAGACTGCTTGCTAGCTAAGCTAACAACTTTACTGTGTGTGTGTGTGTGTGTGTGTGTGTGTGTGTGTGTGTGTGTGTGTGTGTGTGTGTGTGTGTGTGTGTGTGTGTGTGTGTGTGTGTGTGTGTGTGTGTGTGTGTGTGTGTGTGTGTGTGTGTGTGTGTGTGTGTTTTTACCAAAAATGGCTGATCTACAAGCTTGTTGTGAGCTTGTAGATATGCTATATTTATTGATTAAAATGGCAAAATGTATTAAAATGCCATTCATGAAGTCACTGTCCTCTCAAGTATAGTAATACAAACCTGTGTGTGTTGCAGCGTGGGCTGGGGGCTTCGTGTCCATCACAGTGATCAGTCTCCTGTCCCTGCTGGGCGTGGTCCTCATCCCTCTGATGAACCGCGTCTTCTTCAAGTTCCTGGTCAGCTTCCTGGTGGCGTTGGCGGTGGGCACGCTCAGTGGAGACGCTTTCCTTCATCTCATCCCCCACGTGAGTTACCTTTTTTTTATTAAGCACGGTAACGGTAAATCGCTGTTGTCGGTCAGAAATTAATTAATAATCAGAGTCAGTCTATCCATATATTCTATTGCGTGCGTCTTTCAGCACCACTGAGACAGAGATCTCTCTCTTTTTAGCGGTGCCAGCCGCTCTAGTCTTGACTATGTCCGTCCGTATGTCCGTTTGTCCGTCTGAGCCCGGATGTCCGTTTGAGCACGGGCTTCAAACAGCTATAACTCCAGATCGCAGCATGCCAGCAAGTCCAAATTTGGTATGTGGACTTACACCACCAATTGGGACGAGCATTGATTGCTGAAGCCCCGCCCCGCCCTATTATAGCGCCACCAGGAGGCCACTGGCTTGCCCGGATGTCCGTTTGAGCACGGGCTTCAAACAGCTATAACTCCAGTTCGCAGCATGCCAGCAAGTCCAAATTTGGTATGTGGACTTACACCACCAATTGGGACGAGCATTGATTGCTGAAGCCCCGCCCTATTATAGCGCCACCAGGAGGCCACTGGCTTTAAACAGCGCTTTACACAGCTATAACTCCACTTCGCAGCATGCCAGCAAGTCCAAATTTGGTATGTGGACTTAGACCACCAATAGGGACGAGCATTGATTGCTGAAGCCCCGCCCCGCCCTATTATAGCGCCACCAGGAGGCCACTGGCTTTAAACAGCTATAACTCCAGTTTGCAGCATATGCCACCAAGTCCAACTAATACCACCAATAGGGACCAACTGTCATTACATAAGCCCCGCCCCCTCTGTCTTCCCATTGGCTGGGCTTTAAACAGCCATAACTCCAGTTCACAGCATGCTACTGAGTACAAATTTGGTACGTGGACTCAGACCACCAATAGGGACGAACTGAAATGTAGTAAGCCCCGCCCCCTCTGTCTTCCTATTGGCTGGGCTTTAAACAGCCATAACTCCAGTTAGCAGCATGCCACCCAGTCCGAATTTGGTTTGTGGACTTACACCACCAATAGGGACGAGCATTAATTGCTGAAGCCCCGCCCCGCCCTATTATAGCGCCACCAGGAGGCCACTCATCAAAGGCACCGCTTCCTTCACACAGGGTGCGATTTTTTTAATATTTCTGAAAGATTTAACACATCTTTTATGGGGTTACCTGGCACAAAATATTTGCAGCCAAATAGACATTCATTTGGGGGTCCTTTTACATGAAAAGGTTTGAGAACCGCTGTTTTAATGAGCCTAACGACAGTCATGTTGGACTTGGACAGTGTCTCTTAGGCATATTGTTTTCTTACTCCTTGTCTCAACAGCGTGGGTTAAAGTTCTCAGTCGCCATTACTGATTTCAATCATTTGGATTCCATAGAGGCCTGCATGTCGTTCTCTTGGCTTGACACTGGGCTTTCTCTTGTGCACTGGTTGTCCGGCGCGTCTTGCACCGAAAATAGGCGATCATCAAGCTCACAATGCGTCCCAGCATGGCGCGTTGTGAGCTTATAGATCAGCTAATTCCGGTGCGCAACACGCCGCACAACCAAGTATACAGTAAACCAGGCATAACACCTAACCCTTGTGGCTGGTAAAGCCAAGCCCTACAATAATAAGTAGCAATAGAATACACGTTCAGAACCCTAATGGTCACAGATATTTCATAAAAGCAAAGGTTATTTAAAGCCTTAATCTGCAATTTCTTCAACTGGTTGGCTGTATGTCGCACAGCAAGAACATTGCTTTAGAATGATAGTACCAACTCCACATATCGTGCCACAGTAATAGGCTCTATGCACAGCAGCCATATTGGAAAAACTTTGGGCCCCTTCCTTACTTCCTTCACAGGTGTTAACAATGATACTAATGAAGGCTCTGTTCCATTTAGTGTAGCACAGTGGTTCTCAAAACTTAATTTCAAGGACCTACATAACTCTTAGAGTGTACAATTACGGGTCCATGTGGTTACATTTGTACACTCTCAGAGTTAAACACCCGTAAGGGGCCATTTGGAACCCCCTAAAGGAGAGAGTGTTTCCAGTGAGCCAACATGCAACAATATCAGCACCCTGACTATTTTTGACCAGAATGGAACAGAGCCTTCATTCGTATCATTGGTAACACCTGTGAAGGAAGTAAGGAAGAGGCCCAATTTCTTTCCAATATGGCTGCTGTGCATAGAGCCTATTGTTTAGGAAACAGAGCGCTAGTATGGGGCGGCGCCTTTCCCGCTAACTTTTTTTTTGTTGGTCCCTGCAACCCTCAGTCCCAGGGCGGTCACCACCACCAGCACCATCACCAGGAGGATTCTGGGATGGAGCTGGCGCCTCACGAAGAGCACGAGGAGAGTCTGGACGGGGTGTGGAAGGGTCTGACGGCGCTGTCGGGGGTTTACGTCATGTTCCTCATTGAACACTTCCTGACGTTGGGCAAGATGTACAAGGACAAGAAGCACAAGGTCACAACTTCAGTCTGCTCTGCTCACAGTGACGGTCATGTCAACCGCTTAAGCACTATGTACTTTGCTGTGTGACGAATAGTCAGTTTACAAGCTCACACCACGTCACGTCAGGACGCCATGTGAGCTTGTAGATATTCCTAATATGAGTGAATATATCGCTGTTGTCAGAGCTGAAACTTTATCTCTATATAGATAGACATACAGTATGAGGTTTCCACCCGCAGCAGATCTACAAGATCACAGCTTGTAGATGTACTATTTTCCTGTTTGTTTTTTTTCGTGTTGATTCTTTGCTATTTAAGAGAAAATAATGATCAAACAAATCTTGATTCTTGATTATTTGGTTAGGTCGGTTATTGGTTCAACTTCTCAATATCGGTTTCAATACATTTTCAGTTAATTGCCCAGCCCTACATATTCGTGTATATATTCTTTAAATATATGAGCATAAGATGTTGAGAGATGTTCATGAGGTTTAATTGTCTTCCGTTGTAGAAGAATGACAAAGGAGATCCGGAGAAGCTTCCAGCACTGGAGGAGAACGACCTCAAGCATACTGAAGGTACAGTCATGATATTAATAATGATGAAGGGTTTAGAGCAGGGGTCTTCAATGTTTTTCAGGCCAAGGACCCCTTAGCTGAGAGAGAGATAAAGCAGGGACCCCCACTGCATATTGTACAATTGTGTTGCACATTAAACCTTTTCATAGATTTCATAGATATCTTCATACACAAGCTCACAACGCCTCCCAACGCGAGGCGTTGTGAGCTCCTATCACACAAAGATTTGGAGGACCCCCTGTAGTAACTCTGCGGACCCCTTAGGACATATTGGACATAAGATAGAGATAGACGACAGACACGTCCCAAAATAGGGACGCCAGGTTGAAAGTGGTTAAAATGCTAATGATGTTGATTGTAAATAAGAGTTATTCTAATGGTTCTGAACCTATTATGTTGTAATGGACCCCCCCCCCAGACGTGGAGATCAACGGTGACGCCTCGGTGACCTGCCTCCACGACGCAGACGGAGCGAGCGTCGCCGAGGAGGAGCAGGTGATGCTGGCTCCGCCCCGCCCGCCGGGGGCGGGGTCGTCCGGCGCCGCCGGCGGGGCGAGCGGCGGCCCCGCCTACACGGGGGAGGACTGCGAGAACAAGTGCCACTCCCACTTCCACGACACGGTGGGGCCCGCGGCGGGGCCCGCCCACCACCATCACCACGACTACCACCACATCCTGCACCACCACCACTCTCAGGTTATTATTATAGTTTAGCATTTTTCATTAGTTTTTATACATATTGTTTGGTTTTCAATTTTTCAAAAAGTTTTAGCTTTTATTAGATTTTAAAGCGGGATTTCTGGTTTATTTTATTAATTTATTTTGTGGAAAAAGCGGAGTTTTAGTTTAGTTTTTAATGTTAGTTTTAGCGTTTGCTTTTCGTAATAGGGATTAGTCAATGGCGAGATTCAGCAAGCTCAGAAAAAAACTGCAAACATAGCAGATCTACAAGCTCACAACGACAACGGGGCTTAAAACTTTCCACCCAAAATCTTACGCCCAATATGTACGAAATATTGACAAAGACTAAAACTGACATTTTCTCTATGATTTGAGTTTGTTTTAGTTAGTTTTGTAAACACACAATACAGTTTATTTTATTCATTTCAAATGTTTTAATTACTTTAATATTGTAGTTTTGATTCTGTGGTTAGTTTTATGCACTATATTAACCTTGTGGTCACCCCTCACAGAACCACCACCCTCACAGCCACAGCCACCACCAGCAGTACAACCAGCAGCACTTCCAGCAGGCTGGAGTCGCCACGCTGGCCTGGATGGTCATCATGGGAGACGGACTGCACAACTTCAGCGACGGCCTGGCCATAGGTCTGTTTATGAACCACAGCAATGCTTTTAAATATGATCTTAGATCAGTGTACGGCCTGGCCATAGGTCTGTTTATGAACCACATTGCTGCTTTTAAATCTGATCTGAGAGCAGTGTACAGCACACATTGCTATAGAGTGTTTGTTCAGTAACGGGAGTGTCTCCAGCTCTAGTGTGGACAGAAGATACATTTTCTGGTCGGGATACCAATTCCATACAACCAGAAGAGCGAACCTGTTTAAGATACAGCATAACAAAGTGGAAATAATGAAACAAACAAAAACAAAATTGAGCAGACATATTTGGAATCAGGACACTATCAAATTGAAGCTGATGAATTCTCTCTCCTGATTGGATGAATTATTAGTGTGGTTGCCCAACAGGGCAACCAGACTATAGTACTCTATACACTTTATTTCTTTATTTCTTTATTTCTTTATTTATAGATAAACAATACTTTAGAGCGCATCTCCTCCCACAGTTTTTATCCCCTAATGTTGTGCCATATATCAAAATGACCGTCTAAATCGGGAATCGTGCGCGTGTATAGGGCTAAGAGATTGGTTGAATAGTTTAATTGATATTAATTTATTAGTGCATTAAATTTCCCCATCCACTTTAATGTAAAAGTGAAAAAACTCAAATTCAAGTATTTTTTTCTCAGAAACCTTAACAGCTAGAGTTATCAGATTTGGAGGGATAATTTATAATTAAGTCCGAAATTATTGAAAAAAATATCACACCATTCGGCCTCATGGTGGCGCTATAACAGCCCCCTTTACGTTTTGGCCCGTAACTCTTGAACCGTAGGTCCTAAAATCAAAATTTCTTTTCACCTGGATTCCTTGGGTCACTACGCATCTCCCCATGCGTCAGGATAGATTTTTTGATATTGATTTATTTCTGCATTAAATTTCCCCATCCACTTTAATGGGAATTGCAAAAACTCCCATTCAAGTATTTTTTTCTCGGAAACCGTAAGGGCTACAGTTACAAGATTTGGTGGGGAGGTTAATAGTTTTTTGCGAAATTATTATGAAAAGAATCACACCAGTCGGCCACATGGTGGCGCTATAACAGCCCCCTTTACCTTTTGGCCTGTAACTCTTGAACCGTAGGTCGTAAAATCAAAATTTCTTTTTCCCTGGATTCCTTGGGTCACGACGCATCTTCCCATATAGGCCACGCCCATTTGCGTCAGGATAGATTTTCCGCCATTTTGAATTTTCTTCAAAACACACTTTTTGCTCCTTTTCCTTCAATTTTTTCCCAAATCTCACACAAATCGGTACACGTGATCTATGGACCCATGCGATAAACCTATCCAAGCGGAATTTTGATAGTCCTTACCGTTCGTCCGTAAATGGCTTCCAAAGTTAGCGGGAGGGGCCCGTTTGACCAAAAATGCCATAAATCACGAACGAAACGTCCGGTCAATCCCAAATTTGAATCACATGTCGAGGGTGGTATACTAAACCAATCCCCAAAAGCATTTCTACTTTGATCCATAGGGGGCGCCACGAATGCTCAAAATGTAACCGTTTGATGCAAAAAACGTATTTTGGGGGGATCGATCCTCTCAAAATGAAACGCAAGCGATCTCAGGAGTGACGACACAATGTAATTGGCGCAGCCTCCGACGTTATTCCTCCCGGCGTATTCCTCGAGTCCCGGCGGCCGCGACCCGCGACCGGCGTCGGCGCAACCACACTCTGCAATTTCCCCGGAATTGCGACGCGTCTAGTTTTTTCTGTTTACGAAGAGCTGGAGAGATGGGAAGACCCCTGTTATTGAACACTATTGCAATGATATCACAATATATTATAGAGCTTTAACTCCCTTACACAAAATACATTGTTTCAACCAACGAATATCACCTACACTACATCAACTAGTAGTCATAGAAGAGACAATAAGGGCGACGTCATGTCATTTCTCCACAGGCGCTGCGTTCACTGAAGGTTTGTCCAGTGGCCTCAGTACGTCTGTGGCCGTCTTCTGTCACGAGCTGCCCCATGAACTGGGTGAGTACACAGTCACTGCTTCTGTGGTTTGTATACAGAAGTGCAGCTCTGCTCGCCATGTTAGTTTTGGTTCCACATTCCACACTTATTGTATCTTTCTCTTGCTTTGAAATACCAGCTAGAGTAGGCTACATGAATGTGTCATAAGGTTTATGAATCATTGTTCAGGAAAAAAATTGTTGCACTTAAGCGACAACGATACATGTCACTTAGGAAGTGGAGCTCTGCATGCCATATTGTTTTTGGTTATACATCAATTAGTAATTTGTCTTGCTTTGAATACCAACTAGAGTGCGGCATAACGTTTATCAATCATTGTTGCCCCAAATTTACCAGCGTGTAGAATTTGTTACCCCAACATATATACAGTAGATAAGTTGTCATACAAGGAATAGCGCACATAGCTGGTCTACAATCTCACAATGCGTTGACCTTGTAGATCGGCTATTTGGTAACATTATTTAATATTTGGAAATATTCGCCTCTAATGACTTGTCCAAAAAAGGACACTTGGTTGAAAGTGTTTAATCTCAACCCAAGACCCACGACCATTAACGTTTTGCCCCAATTGGTCAATTGTAGCTAAAAACAGACAAAAAGACTGTCTGCCTTATGATAACCATGACCTGTCTGATGGCTTGGACTCCATTTCCCAGGTGACTTTGCAGTGCTATTGAAGGCCGGCATGACGGTGCGTCAGGCCATCCTGTACAATGTGCTGTCGGCCATGATGGCGTACCTGGGCTTGGTGACGGGCATCCTCATTGGACACTACGCCGAGAACATCGCCATGTGGATATTTGCACTCACGGCAGGGCTCTTCATGTATGTGGCCCTGGTGGATATGGTGAGCACACTTTAAATATACATATGCATCATTTTTTGAACCACTTTTCATTTGAACCAGTATTCTGAATAAAACGGCCTCACTTGCCAACTAAAGTAACCATTTTATTCAATTAGCAACATTTTGGTATGAGACCTTCTTCATCTTCTTGCCTGAATAAGTGGGGAGCATTCTAGCGAGTATTAAAATGGTTTTAATAGTTCATTGTAACCAATATTAAAATGGTATTATAGTTCATTCTAACAGTAGACTTATATTAGTCTTTTGTTTCTTGAGTCTAATAGTCTTTAATTGAATTCTCAGTATAAAGTGTTGAGTCATCAGAACCAGGTTTTGACCTAACATCTAACTAACCCTCCACACTTACTGTACAAGAATGAGAGTACTGTAGCTCAGCCTGTGGCCTTCAGAAGCAGCTGGACACTTCACACACACACACACACACACACACACACTCACACTCACACTCACACTCACACACACACACTCACTCACTCACTCACTCACTCACTCACGCACTCTCTCTGAGTTCAGCCTTGATACAGCTGCCAGGAACTGAAACCTGTGACTTCCATTTGTATGTATGATCTAATCTCTGTTCTGTTCTGTTCTGGTGGAAGGATTAGTCATAGGCCCTATACAGTTTTTGGGGCGGTGTAGCCGCCCCCTATAAGTGAGTTTTGGACACCGACCAAAAAATGTGTGTACCCCCTAACCCTTCCATTGTTAATGCAAATCGATACTTTTTTCATATCAGCCAATCACATTACAGCTAGTGTCATCACCACTAACTGTAATGTGATTGGCTCACTTTGCAAATTCAGGACTGTGATTGGCTAGCGAAACACATGACACATGTGCAGCCCTATGAATAGCAGTATGGACTTTAAAAAAAAGTCATTTATCCTTTTTTTTAAAGTGAGTCATGTTGTGATGACCACACACCGCCCACTTCACACTGGGTGTGATTTTTATTTAACATTTTTACGATGATTAGCAAAAATCACTGACGCACAAGCTCGTACAAGTCGTGGTGCATTCTATGAACATTTCACGACACATTTGATTCAGTTACTTATCTCTCAACTAAGACAGATGTGACTATTCAGTCTAGCAATAGCACAAATGTTGTCAAAGTCTGACCTCTTGTGGTGGTTGACAGTAGCTCATGATGCTTCTGTGCCTTGTCAAGGAACAGATCCTACCAAGTCTGCTCAGCTGTACTACTATAAAACATTCATAACAGTGATGGTCCACAGATGATGATGCAAAACCCATGTTGTTAATTAAGAAACATACTGTCATTATGTAGAATATCATTTTTGATTTCATATCACTTGCATTTTAGGTATTTCATGTTTTGTATTTAATAGCATTTAGCAAGTGTTAAATACATATATATTCTGATGGAAATCAATCAATTGGTGACCCACCTGAAAATGTGTATTCCATTTATTAAGGACAGAGAGACAGGGAGACCCCCTGTTACTGAACAAACACTATAGCAATGATCACTAATGAAAACGTTTTAGTTGTTAACCTTTTAATTACTATTTCATATAATTAGTCATTAATTATTCATAATAATAATAAGTAATTTATAGTATTTCATATCATTAGTATGTCATAGTATATTGTCTCTGTCAGGTTGAAACCACATATGTCCAAAACTGTTACTTTTCTTGATGCAAATTCAAAAGTAGCAAAAGGTGCAGATCTACAAGCTCAAAACGCGCAGCTTGTGGATCTGATACTTGAAATGCTTTTGTGTGACACTGTAGTATAATCAAGTAGGCCGCTAATTTATGGAAAAAAAAACACAAAGTTTGAATATGGAGATAATGGGTTTCTGCCCGACAACAACGATATAATCCCTGTGTAATATTATGTGTTGTCCTGCAGGTACCAGAGATGTTACACAACGACGCGGGGGACCAGGGCTTCAGTCACTGTGGGTTCTTCCTGCTCCAGAACGCCGGCATCCTGCTGGGTTTCTGCATCATGCTGCTCATCGCCGTCTTTGAACACAAAATACAACTGGACCTGGGCTACTGAACAGTAGCTCCTCAGAATGACTGTCTCCTAACCCCCCCCCCCTACCCCCACCTCAAGTCCAACTGGACCTGGGTTACTGAAGAAACATGATGCTAGCTCCTAAGAATAGAGCACTGAAGTCTGACATCATTGCCGCTAGAGGCCGCAATCACCCCGGGTCACAGAGTATTTTTTTTTCTATTGAAATTCCCCATAGAGAAATCATAGTTTGCGTCATAAGAACTGTTACAAAAATAAACAAGTCAGCCGGGGCGATTTTACTCATATGGATATGAAGCATCAGCTGACGGTGAAAAAGTACTAAATTATCCACACAGACGTTATCAAATGTAACTCAATATCATAAACGACACAGTCACATACCTGACAGAATCGCCCGGATGATTTGTTTTATGGGGATTTTCATTAGAAAAAATACTTCCGTGACCCAGGGTGTAGCGGGAGTGACGTCAGGACTTCGGTACTCTATGACTGTCTCCTAACCCCCCTCGATCCCTCGCCCCACCCCAAGGCAAGTCCTGTCAAATCGTGTGTCACAAGTCATGGAATTCCCTGCTCGCTCGACTTCTGAACAAGCTGCTAAGCCTGAGATATACGGTACACATACAGTTGCGTGCGGATGTCGGAGTCCTGAAATCAGATCTACAAAACAACAATGCGTGGAAACGTGTTGTCAGCTTTTAGATCGTCTATTTTCAGACGCTGGTGTGCAACTAAGTATAAATCGGGCGCTACATTTACTGTGCTCCCCCGTAACCCAACCACCCTCCTCCCATGTCCTGTCAACGTGTGTCACAAAAGTCATTGAATCCCCCGGTCTCGTGTAGCCAGGTGATCAGAGATCTACTGAATTTGGAGGAAAAAAAATAACTGCATTGCAGAACCAGTGCAATGACTTTAGGGGCGACGGTATCAGGATTGGTCAGTAGGTTTGTTGTCGCTGGTTTACTCTGGCTTCCAAGCCCGTTCAATAAATCCTCTCTGTCAGGACCTCATATGTCCAAAACCGCTACTTTTCAGGATTAAAATAACATTAAAGTAGATCTACAAGCTCAAAACGTGCCGCTTCGCAGCGCTTTTCGAACTCGCAGATCTGCTACTTTCGATGCTTTTGTGTGACACTGTAGTATGATCAAGTACGGCATTAATTTACAAAAAAAACACCAACAGTTAGAATATGGAGATAAGAGGTTTCTGCCCGACAGCAATAGATTTCCCCAGACGTATCAGTCGGGTTGAATCTTTGATCTTCTGGCTACGTGACTCTATCGAATCCCCCGACTCGCTTGATTCATATATTGCTGCTGTGTGTCCCAAGTGTCAAACTGTTGGCTGGCATGTAAATGTTATCTTTGTGATCGCTGTCCCCTGAAACTACAGGTCCAATAACATGTTAGAGAGAGAGAGAGGAGGGTCTTCTTCTTATTGGACCAAAGCCCCACAATGCATTCCAGAGCGTCTGCAGTGTTACCATGTTGTCTGTCTGTGTCTGATGCAGCATGTTTAACGGTCAGTTCCACTTGTCATTCAGAAAGGTCATGTTCTGTCATGTTTGTTACTCACAGCGTGTGTGTGTGTGTGTGTGTGTGTGTGTGTGTGTGTGTGTGTGTGTGTGTGTGTGTGCACGTGCACGTGCACGTAGGACCAGTGTTACAGTGGGAAACCAAAGACATTAAATTCTCTACCAGTTGAACCAGTATAGGCCTGGCTCAGTACAAACCACTGAAAACAACCACACACCCCGTCAATGAACATGTTAATTTTATGAAAAACTCATCCCTTTAAATGACTGATTAGTGACAATTACATTACTTTTCCCTACAGCTGACTTGTAGTGGTGAGAGAGGCCTGGCTGTAATCCTAACATCACTGGTTCATGTCACATACAGTAAAATAAACGCTGGTTCCAGTCTCAGAATAACTTCAAAGTGCCCAAAGAGACCTTGAGAAAGAAACTGTTTCAATCTGACTATAATAAGTCTATAAATGAATCTGGATAAAATTACTAAAGGATAAAATGTAATTAAAGTACAGCTACTGTATGCCTGAAAAGTGAAACTGGGAGAAGAAAAGGAAAGTTAATCAACTATCCTGCCAAATGTATAGTTTAGTTTTCTTTAAAGGGTGTGATTTTAGTTGTAGAATCTTTTTTTAACACAATTCGCCTTTCGCCTAACCTGCATCTGTTGAGCAGAGAATATGTTTGTGTCAAAAGTTAAACTTATCAACATGAGCATTATTATAGTTTTTTCTTTTATTTATTTGTATTTTCTTAATTGCCATTGTGTCAAGATTTGACTGTTACAAAATGCCTGTTACAAGCGTTTAGTGTAGATCTGGTAGATAATCCAGGATCTTTATTTCATGTCAAAATATTCTGTTTCTTTAGTTTTGTTTCTATTTTTGGGAGAGGCTCCCTCATGTATTTGCCAAATATCTGTAGGCAGTCTTGTTTAAAATGTCAAAGAAGAAAACTTAGTGTTTATTTATTGTGTTGTGTTTAATATAGTTTAATATAGTTTGAATTTCAGTTGTTGGATCTTCAATGGATCTACCAGGGCCCAATAAATTGAAGCCAGTCTGACAATCTCTTCCTTGTGGTTCTTGAAAGAAAACTGTCCGGTTCACTCACCTACAGATGGCGGTGTAGGAGAGACCGACAGTGTGAAAGCTGAAGGGGAGACGGCGTAGGAGAGACGGACTTTAGGAGAGCTAAGAGGCAGGCAGACAGACAGACAGACAGTAGGAGAGCTGAGAGGGAGACAGTGTAGGAGAGCTGAGAGGGAGGCAGACAGTAGGAGAGCTGACAGGGAGACTGTGTAGAGAGACAGACGGTAGGAGAGGAGAGGTATGTGAGTATTGTTGAACATCTGGAAATGTATTTGAACGTAATTTATGTTGAACAGCTCACTTTAGGATATAGGCTTTAAATGATGTTATCACTTGATTTGCCTAAAGAAAGAATATGATATTGACTGGTTGAAATGACTGCTGAGGTGCACTCAAAGGCTTGCAGCAGGCAGAGGCCTGCATTTCCTTTATGTGCATTTCCTGTATGTGAGCTGCACTTGCGGCGTACGTGACATACAGCCTGCATCTATGGCTGATCAGTGAGGTCAAAGAGTACCAAGATCTGATAGTTTTAACCAAATGTTACATGCACACATGCAAGTGTGAATCATTTGATTTTCTGATTAATGATTTAATTTAATCTGATAATATGCAGTATAATTGCATTTACTGAATTATGCTCAGGTATAAGAAACATTTCGGGGGACATTTAACCCCTCAGTATGCCTATATATGGCCATGCTGATAATGTCGTGCAAGGTGCAAAGTAAGCGTTTTTTGTGTGTGTGGGTAGCTGTTGGACAAGTCACACATACACCCACATGCAGACACACTGGCCCTCATTTATCAACGCAGCGTATAAACCGGCTTATATTTTTCCATATATTCGGCCGTACACCAACGTCGAAGTCACATTTATCAACGCATCCTACACAGCTGATCCGAGCGTACACTTGGTCCCAGCGTTGATAAATGTCACGGCTGAAACCGAGCGTCATTTAAATAACACGCCCTTAAATATTCTCAAAACGCCCCGATTTTACGACATGAAGACGAACCAGAATACGACCAAAGACATGAAAAGCCAATAAGAAATAGTTTCGCCTCGCCACACACGCACACGCCTCTCTCTCTCTCTCTCGCTCTCTCGCTCTCTCTCTCTCACACACACACACACATGCGCCCGCCCAACTTCGTCTTTCCGTAGCGTAGCGGTACATGAGACTCGGGCGGAATGCAGTGATTCCGTGCCGCCACGTTAATATTGGAGCGGCGGGTTTATATCCTTAACCCAGCCAGGTTGTGTAGCCTACATAACTCTATGACATAACTCCATAACATAGGACAAGCTACTGTAAGTTTGTAGACCTCACTGTCCATGAAAAGGTGCCGTCCCGACCGCGGGACTCCCGGCGCAAAAGCGCTCGTATATTTTTGAAAATAGCAGATCTACAAGCTCACAACGCGTCGCGATGCAACGCTGGCTTGTGAGCTTGTAGATCTGTTATTTTCAATACAGACAGATCTACAATCTTATCTGAATGACTGTTAAAGCAGTTTGTTTAAATTACTTTATAAAATGATATATTTTCACAGCGATTATTTATTAGTGTAGATATACACATTTAGGAGTGGATTATGTGTCTAGATGCCTGTCAGACAGTCAGACAATGCTGCTCCGCAGGTCTAGGATGGAATAAACGGGTGCAGCCAACGTCAACAACTGGTCTCGACCAGACGTGAGATCTCAGCGTACGGTAGGGTGAAGCCCACGTCAGGATATATTGATAAATGCCGAAAGGTGCGGTGATTACGCCGTACGCTCATTATTTGGGCTGTACCGCGTTGATAAATGAGGGCCACTGACTTCTGAGAATCACCTATAGCGTCTGACTTCTAAGAATCACGCCTATGTGCACGCAAATACACACACACTGACTTTCTTAACTTTCTAAAAGTCACCCACGTGTACACTTACGTGCACTCACATACACACACTGATGTCTGGAGAACTTCCTTTAGACCTACTACCGTATAAAGGGGCGCTCACGAGAGCATCAGAGGAGAGAGGCTGGGGAGACAGAGGCTGAGGGAGACTTGGGAGGTTTTGGACGGCTGTTGGGGGCCCTTTGGTCCCCTTGGGCTCTTAGGTTTTTGGGGCTTCTTCTCTTGCACCTTGCTCAGATGTTAAGCAGTCTTGGCTCCACATGGAGGAAGGTAAAGAATTAAATAAATTAAGAAGGTAAAGAATTAATTAAATTAAGAAGGTAAAATATTACTTAAATAATGAATTAAACCAAAAAGGGTAGATTTCTCTATTTTGAGATTAAACCTATTTAGTGCTACTTTAAGGATTTTTTGGGAATGACCAAATTTAGACTAGCCTGTATTTCAGGCTGAATGAGATCTAAATGGAACCTCCTCTTTTTAATCTAAATTCTAAATTAGTTTAGGACAAGCCTAAATTAAGGCATTTGGAAACCAGACAGACATGAAACATTACTAGATTTCATTTCTATTGGTATTTTGTATTTGTATTTTGTATTGTTAAATACACATCTGTAATCCCACTATGAACTGAGCAAATAAAGGGAAGCTTTTAATCTTCCAAAAAGCCTCATTTTCTGAGTTAGTGTTATAAAGATAATTAGACTAGGGGTTTCTTCAGAAGGACACCACCAAGCCCTCGGTGAGTATGAGAATTCCACACTACGGCAACATATATACACATTCAATACACACCCCATACAGGTGGAGATTTGTAATTGAAGCTAAATACAGATGCCAACGTTTGATGCAATGCTATGCGGAGTAATGTATTGAGCAACTCGTTTTAAGAGCGCAATGTTGTGTATGCGATGAATTGTAAGCATTTAGGTGTGTTGCGAGGACTGTGTGCTATGATGATGTGCTGAGAGTTGGCATTTTGGCGTGAAGAGGGACTCATTGTCCCTATGTGTGTCTGGACTTAAGAATGAGTGAAGTTCAGGGTGATATGCCATAGGGAGGTAATGGGTTGTTGTAACGCATGAGCTTCTATGCATTTCTCTAGTCAGAGGATTAAGTTGACTGAGTGAAGGTCAAGTTGATGTTCTGTTGAAGCTGGCCAGTAAGTCTAGGGGGCCCCTCTGTCTCCTGCCTTTCTTATAACACAGTATTCTCAGATCCATAGGTTGTCTTAAGTCGGGGACTGGATATTATGGTAGTGGATCAAGTTATTAAAGGGCTTACGGGTGGTGACCAGACTTAGACCCAAAAGTAGCCGCTATTTCCCCGGAGGCCACGGGCCTGCTAACACGGTCGAGTTTGCTCTGAATTCACCATGGCGGAGAAAAGGTAGTTCTCGCGTAAATATACAGTTTTCTGCACTTCTGTGTGTTGCTTGTTTAAAAGGTCCCTGAGTGAAGGGGACCTCCTATCTGTGTTGTACACCGCTCCAGTCGTGGTCTGGAATGGTTAATAGTATGTTTATTGACAACACTGATCCAGGATGAGGTAAGAACGTTTTTCCTCTTGAGGGTTTTATCCAAAATGCACAAAGTCTAGATCATCTGTGTGTTGTACACAGGAACTTACCTAAGGAAAAATGCTTATGCAAAATGTGCATATTTGGACAGAAATTAAAGAATAAGTGACTAAATATCTCTCCTAAGGTGAAAGTTACTTAAAGTACATTCAAGCATGAGACAAATCCATCATCATTGATGTCTGCTGTATGTATATGGCCACAACGTCATTGCTGTTCCTTTGAACTAGGTTCATGTTGGTAGACTGTTATACTGTCAGCCACAGGATAAACACCACAGTTAAATTATAGTTGAACTTATAAGTTGAATGTATTTTTAAGGGCCTTGTCCACTGAAAGTGTTTTATGAGCAGAGGAGGTCTTTGGACATCATGTCCAGAGCGCTCTCATGTAGTGTTTGTTGACACCCGCATTGTTCAATCCTATGAACCATTGTTGTGATCGAACATCATGTCATCTGCATTATTGTCACAGATAGCTTAGCTGGAACATTGTAAACATGGACGTCTCATGGTTGTGGTACTGATTCAACGTCAGGTCGTAAATGACAGGGTTGTCAGGAGGATCCAGGAGGATCAAACGTGACATTGACGACCAGCAATCCTCTCCAAAAGTTTCTCTTTTCTGTTTGAAGAGGCCCCGGCAGGGTGCTTTAGAGCGCTGATACACGAAGTTCTTCACTGGGAAGAGAGAAGAACTCTCGCTCCGGAGTCCAGTGCGTCTTCACCATAGAAATGACCATGGCAGCAAAAAAAAAAGCTTTCTGTGGACACGTCCACCTAAAGCAGTGGTTCTCTCTTTTTGTGCCATGGACCCCCGAATTGATATATATTTGGCCCCGGACGCCCATGTGGAATTTTGTATGTGCCAGGGACCCCCGGAAGAGAAGATTTGAGTAAAAAAAATATTATAAAAAAAAAGCTTGTATATCTGCTATTTTTGAATAGCCAACCTTTAAAATATGGATAAAGGGGTTCAAATGATTGGTATATGCTATATTAACTAGCTGGGAACCCCCCTGGAACCCCCTCAAGGATCCCAGGGAGAACCACTACCCTAAAGAAGAGGTCAAGTGAAGGAAGGATGTTTGGTTTTCTATTGCTTGTGCTCATGTGGGAAGTGAAGCTCACATGGACAGAACTAACACAACTATGAACAGTTGTGTTGTACAGACGGGTGTGAATGTTCACTGTGCTCAATCACATCCCTAAACTAGATAAAACGTAATGCGATCACTGGAGGCACTACTTGCTCTTTGTCTGTTGCAGCATATTCAGCACTTTACTGAATAACTGACATCTACAGTATTAGAAAAATGTGTGTGTGTGCCCGTTGGACTGATCAGTGCCAAATATCTTGTGCACATTGCCAGTTGACCAAAGAATTCACTTTAGAATTGTAATTGTAGAAACAGCAGGAGACATCCTGATGCCCATAGACCAATTATTTGTTTACTAACATTGAGACTGGACGCACAGGTGATAGTTTCACGCAATCAATTCTCAACCTGTTGTTTCGGGGTGCGCTGGTTTCAGCACACCCCAACCCCCTCTTGTGTGTTGGCTAGTGAGGCGCGTCCTAGCGAGACCTGACAGAATGGGTTTCATTAAGAGCATACTGGTTGCACGCATACTGGTTCTTATCAGAGTGACGTCGTCTGTTAAGGGGTCTATAGGCCTATCTAAAACAAACACGCAAACACAAACAAACATCAATTGTTTAGCACTCTGTGATTACCTGTGAATGAACAGCGCAATACAAATGTATTATTATTTTTATTATCAATGGATGTATTATCTACAATATATTCCTTCCTGTCTCAGAGCTCACAAACTTTCAGTTCTACTGACAGGTCAGCTACTGTTCTGTTGTTATGCTCAGGTTCACCAGTAGGTTGCAGTGTTACTCTCTTTCTTGTTCAAGTAGTCACAAACTGGCTCTGGCACTAAAGGGACTCACATGAATAACAAACGTGATAATTATTAAACACTTTCAAGCTGGCATCTATATTTTGGCCTTGGAAATGGGCTATTGTCTTCATGTTGTATTGCATTCAACAGTTAAAGGTATAGTAAGTGATTTTCTATTGTGAAAATAAATGCTAAATAGCTCAATATTCTCTTTAGTAATCATTACTAAAGAGTGTTCACGAGCAGGGTTCTACCTGTCTCTCCAGCTCTTTGGTAAACAGAAAATGCATTTCCAGGTCCTGATACCAGTTATTTCGAATCAGGAGAGATAACTAATACAGGATACAGAAGAAACAAGTGGAATTGGAAGTGATGACACAAAGAAATTAACAGACAAAATAGGAATTGGAACAATATACAATTCAAGCTGATAAATGAATACTCTCTCCTGAATGGATGAAATGGCAACCGACCTGAAAATGTATTTTGTGTGTGTGTGTGTGTGTGTGTGTGTGTGTGTGTGTGTGTGTGTGTGTGTGTGTGTGTGTGTGTGTGTGTGTGTGTGTGTGTGTGTGTGTGTGTGTGTGTGTGTGTGTGTGTGTGTGTGTGTGTGTGTGTGTGTTAAAGAGCTGGTTAGATGTAGGCCTACTGTACAAACCCTCTATAGCAATGATAACAAATGATAGAGCTTTAACTTTTTAACAAAAAACATTGATTGACCAAAATATATCCTAACATTAAATGTTTTATGTCTGAGCTGGTCTCCAATCAGTCTGCCTGGATGTCTTTTGGTTGAGGAAAATGCCCTCCCTCTCTCTCACACACACACACACACACACACACACACACACACACACACACACACACACACACACACACACACACACAGAGCCCCTTGGCCTGGCCTGCAGAGCCTGTGTTATCTGTGTATTATGTACTCCTGTGTATGTGTTTCTCCCTCAGATCCTGTAGGATCAGCAAACTTGGGGTTCCCAATTAGGAGCTCCTGGCCAGTACCCCCTGGAGCCCTATAAAAGAGCGAGCCATTCCATGTCTCGCTCTGCAGATGACAGCACCCTTTTGCTTGTTTCCCTTTAGTTTACACACTCTGCAACACCCCACACTATTGCACATCTCATATGTGGCAAATTGGGAGCTCTTGCCGCTTTCAAGTAAGGGATACTGGGGTTGGCCGTGACACTGTGTACAAGTAATTGCCTGTATTGTTTAAAGCCTAGATTGGCAACTTTAGTCACAGCATTAGTGAGGAGGTACATGGTAGTGTTAGAGTAACAATCTGAGTAATTGTTTGATTAGTTTGGTTAAATACAATTTAGTTTTTAGTTTTGTGCTTTCATTTAGTTACCACTAGTGTGGTAATTAAGACAGGTGTAACAGGTGTATCTTGGATAGTCTGAGGGGCGGTGTTTTTTGTTTTATTTGTTTTGGGTTTTTTTAGATTATTTCCCACAGATGCTGGGATGGGGTGGTGCCACTGGGATGCCTTGTGGTAGGGGGACTCGGGAGGGCCACTGAAAACCAGGGTTGAGTTGTGTGTGTTCAGTTTTGGTTAGGCAGCTGAGGTAGGGGGAACACTGCACCTGTAGGCGCACCTGTCTCACCTGTCCTGGCTTGGCAGTGTCAGAGGGGGAGCATTTGTTCCATTTCGGAATTTTTGTTTTTCTCTATTTAAAAAAGAAAATAATGAGAAAGGAAAAAAACATACTATATTTGTAAAAAAAAAACTAAGTTTTACTAAAGAGCAGCTACTAGCAGCTAGTACCAGATCACTATAAAATAGAAATATCTAACAAAAGGTGGAAGGAGGCAGTGAAGTACATTTTGAAAGCTAACTTGAGGGACATGGGGATCCTATAAGAGGAGTGTCCACTAACTGGGGAAAGGGCAGCTGAAGTGGTTAGTCAGTCTAAGCTGCCCACTAGTCAGTTCACATTTGAACAACAAAGAGTTGCTTAATGTTGCAATCTAAAGTGAAGAGGCTGTAGTCAGAGAAGGAGCAAATAGATAGAGCAGTCTAGACTGTATGGTTGAGCGGACTAAACTTGAGTTAATAAAAGTAGTAGGTCATCGGCTTCAGGATCTCAAGCTCGAGATTTTTATATTTTCAGCAATTTGCGCCTTGTGCCCAAATTTTATGAAAAAGACCCTGAAAGTAGCCAAGGTGCGTAAATGGTCAAAGTATGCCCGCATGTTATGCCGCAATGTGTGTTAACGGGCAGGGCACAGGAAGCCTACTCATGTCTTATGTTAAAGCAGCAGTGTTAAAAGCCTTTGAACTTGTTCCAGAAGCCTATCGCAAGCGTTTTCGCATTTAGAGTTTGTAAAGGACTTTGATAGGTTATGTGACCTTATAGTCCTTGAACTATTTAACAACACTTTGCCTGAACATATTGCCAATTACGGAAAGTTGAAACTGCTGCAGAAGAGGCTGCTTTGGCAGATGAGTATGTGTTGACACACGAGCGCTCCTTTGGCCAGCTTCACGCTGTTAATGGATGTGGTGATGATGGCTCACGTGTCAAAATGGGTTTTGCTGGTAGTTCAGGCATGGCGGTTGCACCAGAGGTCGAAAACTGATCATGGCACGTGTGAGGAGAATATGTCACTTTTGACGTAAAAAGGGAATTGGAAAGCTGATTGCTACACTCTAAAAGCAAAGACTAAGCCTACCTCTCACCCTGCAAAAGGCATTGCTGACACCACTGATCTTTCTGAATTGCACATCTCATACCTTTTGTAAGCATTATAGTTACTTTTGTTAATTCATTTTTGTTACTTTTAGCACTACCACCGTGTCCTCCTCAATTTGTCATGGCCCCACCGGCCGGGTTGCGACACACCATTGAGGACTTCAATGTTGTAACAGCATAATTCTGTCGTAAGTGCACGTGATAATAAAACGTTGAACCTTAAACCTGCTCCAAATTGACCTGTATGAGACCATTATCCTATTAAAACATGTGTTATCTGCTGCCTCTTGCCACCTAATGAACAACAGTGTACAAAGAGTATCTTGGCACTATAAAATACGTATTACTTTGACTTTGAACTTGTTTTCTTGCAGGGTTGCATTTCTGGGAAATGGGCTGAGTGGATGGTTTTACTTAAGTTAATAGTTGAGTTCCTGGCACTTTTTGTGTACAAGTTAATTTAACTCATGTTAATTCATGTTTGCATAGCCTTATTTAGAAACAAGTATTGGACGCGCGAACGCTGGAAGCGAACGCAGTTCTATATTTCAGCCACACTGTAGTAGTGAACTCTGGCGCACTCTAGCGGCTGCACACAGGTAGTGCAGCTGCTATATTTCAGTCACGGAGTTTTGAGTCACATGGGGGCACGAGCCAATGAGAGCGTGAGTCACACGGGGGCGCGGCTGCACACATACTGCACACAGACAGACACACAAGCCGAGCCGAGTTACATAGAGACACACGGGCGGAAACGGAAGGCCTACAAATTCACGCCCACTTTTGAGATAGCGCCGCTACTCGAGGTCCGTTAGAACGACGAACTGCAGCTCTCAATGCATTCCCTATGAGAGGATATGAGAATTAGCCTACTTTTAAAATTATCCTGCATTAACTGGAGACGATATTGATTTAAATAAAAATATGTTTCCAAATGTATGGAGTGTCTTTGTCAACATATCTTCTTGTTTTCTTAATAGTTGATGTGTTTCACATTTAATTTGCCACTTTAACAAGTTACCCATAATGTTAACACAGCAGAGGGTAGACGGCAGACAGAGAAGTTGTCGCATTTCAGTGACATCACTGTCTTTACGAGCGCCGAGCGCCGACCAGTGGTGTACCCACACTGTAGAGGCAGGACAGGCGGTCGCCTGCCCAACTAAGATCTCGCCTCCCCTAAAAAAAAATTAAAAAAACCGAAAATGTGTCATAGCGTGCTTAATGTCCTCAAAGTCACGCACCCAACAAGCTTTGAACTGAGCAGATTGGACCTTCTGTTCCAGAGATAATGACCAAAACATATTGAAAACGTCCACTTTCGCCAGTTTTCTGGGTATTGAAAACCTCAAGGGATGCGTCCGTGATGTATATACCATGCGACCACTTAAAGTCTAGATCTCCGATGCTAGCGGTTTTGACATACTGATGGAGTATATTATAGTATATTGTGGGTAGTATATCGAGATGACAGATATGGGACATTAAAAAGGACAAATCAAACAAATGGGACACTTTATTAGAACACCAAAAAAGTCGCTACAGCCTCAGTAGTTAACCAATGAAATGACGGTATTTTACAATGCCTCTCATAAAGATTGCATTGAGTGCTGCAGTTCATCTTTCTAACGGACCCCGAGTAGCAGCGCTGTCTCAAAAGTGGGCGTGAATTTGTAGGCCTTCCGTTTCCGCCCGTGTGTCTCTATAGTAGGCTCCACTTGGGCGGAGTCGCGGCTTCGCCGCGCCTCCTTCCGCGTTCGCAATAACTCAATTTATTCTCTGATCTTTCATCTATGCCACTGTTCGATTCCTGGGTCCAGATGGCATTTAGTGCATGTCACCACACCACACTATATCCTTCATAATTAAAAGAAAATAAAATTATTTTTTATTTAAGTGCAAATAATGGAGTCCAGGACATTATAAATGTAGTACAATCACACTGAGTGGCAAAGTAAGAGTTACTAACAACATTGCAGATACAACAAGGACATTTCACCAAGCTTAAATGACAAATGATGGTCTCATCAGGACTAGTTATTTCCTGACTCACAAGATGGTGAAACACAGCGAGCTGAGGGGGGATTCATAAAAGAATGCCTTGTGGAGTCTGCAGCAATCGTCTGCCCTGACAGGAAGGGGACGTTTGCGCACTCTATTTAAAAAAAATGTTTTCTTATCATTTGAACTGCAATATGTGGGTAGCTTGTAAAAAAATAACATAAAAATAAAGTGAAGTTCATTATCTGGCCAACAGAAATCTCATACATTTCTCATGTAGCCCTCATGGAAAATGATTGACACCCCTGATCTATGCAAACCTGTGCACTGGTGATATATCAGGTAGGTAGGCTTACTGTATATTGTATTTGTAATAGAGGTGTTAATGTAGCCTACAAACTGGGGCTCCTGGTTGCAATTTCTCTTTTTTTTCTCTTCAGTCCCTTTGTATCATTATTATTATTCCAGGTGTAAAACAAGGAGAAGAGGATCCAACTGATTTAACTTATTGTACCCATGGTTCACCCGTGGATGGTACAATAAGTAGGCTACCGCGTAAATAGGACCACAATGGAAACAAGTCCCCAGGACTTTTTTTGTGTTATCCTTTTAGCCACGCTTTACCTATAGGACTGACCGTGGATAGCTACCTGGGATGTAAGTTGGGGCTTGATCAACGCCGGCTGGGTCACCTGGGCGAGGGTGTACTGTATGTTGCGAGACCCGAAACACCCTATGACCCCAGGCTACAACACTGATGATACATCCCAGGTGCATCCATGTGATGTATTCTTTATAGTTAGTGACTCTATTTATAGTGGCTCATAGGAATTAGACTACGTGACAACCAGGAATAGTTTGGTGACCACCGGAGAGACAGGTAACAGCCGGAATGTAGACAGCATACCGGGAGCAGTATGGGTTGGCGCCCCAGGCTGTGTCTTCCGTGAGGAAAAGCCCAACAAACCCACGGTGAGGCCTTTAGGACGGCCATTCCAGCAAACGGCAAGTGGAGCTAATACCATTAGACGGCCCAATCTAGTGGTATCGGCCCATGGAACCATCACGCCAGAAGGAAATGTTTGGATCGGGGCGGTGCAGCGGATCTGGTGCAGCAGATCTGGTGCAGCGGATTTGGTACAGCGCTCAGGTCATGGAACTGGTGAGACGAAGGAGGAGCCCGGCCAGGAAGCCACCCACAGAGCCTAGTCCCTCCACGTGCCAGAGCCTCCCCGTGTTCAGCCAGAGTAGTTCTGGAGAAGCGGACTGAGTAGCCCTGTCTTTCCCTATAGGACTGACCGTGGGTAGCTACCTGGGATGTAAGTTGGGGCTTGATCAACCCCGGCTGGGGTGAGGGTGTATGTTGCGAGACGCGAAACACCCTATGACCCCAGGCTACAACACTGATGATACATCCCAGGTGCATCCATGTGATGTATTCTTTATAGTACTGTACCTCCATGCTGTTTACATTTCGGACTAATAAAGTATTCGATCAATCAATCAATCAATACATTTTTCATGGACACAACCCACAATCAGTCCAGTACTCTTGTTTGTCATGCCAGTCCAGTTTTCAGTCTTTTGCCTTGGTCTAGCCCTTGTCCCTGCGGTCTTGATGTCATCTTGATGTTCTGCCTTGCTGTTCTACTCTTCAGTTTTTCACAATTGTTAACACACGTTTCTCAAAACAATAACAGCTTTCTCAAAACGGCACACACAAAACTGAAAAACTCACACACAAAATGCTAAACCCTACACTCCCTTTGCAAGATGACTCTTTATCAAATCTCTTAACTGTTCACAAAATGGAACTTGTGTTTTCATTTGGTACACACAGCCATATTTTCAAATGACACACACATATCATTCATTACAGTACACACAACTAAGCATGTGCTGCACACTACCAAGCATTTACAGCACACTGCAGGGCAAAATTGAAAACACCATCATATAAATGGAACACACCATATGAATGACAATGACTCTGGAGAATGAGCCATTTCTCCTTTTGTAAAATGACTCAGTGTAGGCCTACTTTTTTCATAGTCAAACATAAAACAAAACACAAATATGCAGCCAAAAATGTTTTATTTCTCTACATGATTTAGGCATCATGCCTCTGGTTCATGTCTGGCTAGAGGGCCTCATCCACATCATAGGCAATTTTCTCCCTGTCCAAGCAGCGTTGGACGAAACGCCTCGAGTGGCGCATGAAGCCCTGACAGACCTCAACAGTGACTAGAGCTGCAATCGATTTTCACGATTTTTGTACAATGACATTTTTTTATTTTGAATAGGAAAAAAACATATTTTACTAATCGAGAATCGTTTGTTTTAAAAAAATTGTAAAAGAATCGGAATCGTGACCCCAAGAATCGGAATCAAATCGAATCGTGAGATAGCAGAAGATTCACACCCTAACAGTGACGTCGCCACAAGCCTCCTCCATGGCCTGGAGCAGTGGGACCCGGCTCTGTAGGTTCCGTTCATTTACCTTCCACCTCCCAGCTCAAAATAACTCCTCAATGGGATTCAGGAAAGGAGAATAAGGTTGAAGGTACAGAACGGAAACTTTTGACGTAAAAAGGGAATTGGAAAGCTGATTGCTACACTCTAAAAGCAAAGACTAAGCCTACCTCTCACCCTGCAAAAGGCATTGCTGACACCACTGATCTTACTGAATTGCACATCTCATACCTTTTGTAAGCATTATAGTTACTTTTGTCAATTCATTTTTGTTACTTTTAGCACTACCACCGTGTCCTCCTCAATTTGTCATGGCCCCACCGGCCGGGTTGCGACACACCATTGAGGACTTCAATGTTGTAACAGCATAATTCTGTCGTAAGTGCACGTGATAATAAAACGTTGAACCTTAAACCTGCTCCAAATTGACCTGTATGAGACCATTATCCTATTAAAACATGTGTTATCTGCTGCCTCTTGCCACCTAATGAACAACAGTGTACAAAGAGTATCTTGGCACTATAAAATACGTATTACTTTGACTTTGAACTTGTTTTCTTGCAGGGTTGCATTTCTGGGAAATGGGCTGAGTGGATGGTTTTACTTAAGTTAATAGTTGAGTTCCTGGCACTTTTTGTGTACAAGTTAATTTAACTCATGTTAATTCATGTTTGCATAGCCTTATTTAGAAATAACTCAATTTATTCTCTGATCTTTCATCTATGCCACTGTTCGATTCCTGGGTCCAGATGGCATTTAGTGCATGTCACCACACCACACTATATCCTTCATAATTAAAAGAAAATACAATTATTTTTTATTTAAGTGCAAATAATGGAGTCCAGGACATTATAAATGTAGTACAATCACACTGAGTGGCAAAGTAAGAGTTACTAACAACATTGCAGATACAACAAGGACATTTCACCAAGCTTAAATGACAAATGATGGTCTCATCAGGACTAGTTATTTCCTGACTCACAAGATGGTGAAACACAGCGAGCTGAGGGGGGATTCATAAAAGAATGCCTTGTGGAGTCTGCAGCAATCGTCTGCCCTGACAGGAAGGGGACGTTTGCGCACTCTATTTAAAAAAAATGTTTTCTTATCATTTGAACTGCAATATGTGGGTAGCTTGTAAAAAAATAACATAAAAATAAAGTGAAGTTCATTATCTGGCCAACAGAAATCTCATACATTTCTCATGTAGCCCTCATGGAAAATGATTGACACCCCTGATCTATGCAAACCTGTGCACTGGTGATATATCAGGTAGGTAGGCTTACTGTATATTGTATTTGTAATAGAGGTGTTAATGTAGCCTACAAACTGGGGCTCCTGGTTGCAATTTCTCTTTTTTTTCTCTTCAGTCCCTTTGTATCATTATTATTATTCCAGGTGTAAAACAAGGAGAAGAGGATCCAACTGATTTAACTTATTGTACCCATGGTTCACCCATGGATGGTACAATAAGTAGGCTACCGCGTAAATAGGACCACAATGGAAACAAGTCCCCAGGACTTTTTTTGTGTTATCCTTTTAGCCACGCTTTACCTATAGGACTGACCGTGGATAGCTACCTGGGATGTAAGTTGGGGCTTGATCAACGCCGGCTGGGTCACCTGGGCGAGGGTGTACTGTATGTTGCGAGACCCGAAACACCCTATGACCCCAGGCTACAACACTGATGATACATCCCAGGTGCATCCATGTGATGTATTCTTTATAGTTAGTGACTCTATTTATAGTGGCTCATAGGAATTAGACTACGTGACAACCAGGAATAGTTTGGTGACCACCGGAGAGACAGGTAACAGCCGGAATGTAGACAGCATACCGGGAGCAGTATGGGTTGGCGCCCCAGGCTGTGTCTTCCGTGAGGAAAAGCCCAACAAACCCACGGTGAGGCCTTTAGGACGGCCATTCCAGCAAACGGCAAGTGGAGCTAATACCATTAGACGGCCCAATCTAGTGGTATCGGCCCATGGAACCATCACGCCAGAAGGAAATGTTTGGATCGGGGCGGTGCAGCGGATCTGGTGCAGCAGATCTGGTGCAGCGGATTTGGTACAGCGCTCAGGTCATGGAACTGGTGAGACGAAGGAGGAGCCCGGCCAGGAAGCCACCCACAGAGCCTAGTCCCTCCACGTGCCAGAGCCTCCCCGTGTTCAGCCAGAGTAGTTCTGGAGAAGCGGACTGAGTAGCCCTGTCTTTCCCTATAGGACTGACCGTGGGTAGCTACCTGGGATGTAAGTTGGGGCTTGATCAACCCCGGCTGGGGTGAGGGTGTATGTTGCGAGACGCGAAACACCCTATGACCCCAGGCTACAACACTGATGATACATCCCAGGTGCATCCATGTGATGTATTCTTTATAGTACTGTACCTCCATGCTGTTTACATTTCGGACTAATAAAGTATTCGATCAATCAATCAATCAATACATTTTTCATGGACACAACCCACAATCAGTCCAGTACTCTTGTTTGTCATGCCAGTCCAGTTTTCAGTCTTTTGCCTTGGTCTAGCCCTTGTCCCTGCGGTCTTGATGTCATCTTGATGTTCTGCCTTGCTGTTCTACTCTTCAGTTTTTCACAATTGTTAACACACGTTTCTCAAAACAATAACAGCTTTCTCAAAACGGCACACACAAAACTGAAAAACTCACACACAAAATGCTAAACCCTACACTCCCTTTGCAAGATGACTCTTTATCAAATCTCTTAACTGTTCACAAAATGGAACTTGTGTTTTCATTTGGTACACACAGCCATATTTTCAAATGACACACACATATCATTCATTACAGTACACACAACTAAGCATGTGCTGCACACTACCAAGCATTTACAGCACACTGCAGGGCAAAATTGAAAACACCATCATATAAATGGAACACACCATATGAATGACAATGACTCTGGAGAATGAGCCATTTCTCCTTTTGTAAAATGACTCAGTGTAGGCCTACTTTTTTCATAGTCAAACATAAAACAAAACACAAATATGCAGCCAAAAATGTTTTATTTCTCTACATGATTTAGGCATCATGCCTCTGGTTCATGTCTGGCTAGAGGGCCTCATCCACATCATAGGCAATTTTCTCCCTGTCCAAGCAGCGTTGGACGAAACGCCTCGAGTGGCGCATGAAGCCCTGACAGACCTCAACAGTGACTAGAGCTGCAATCGATTTTCACGATTTTTGTACAATGACATTTTTTTATTTTGAATAGGAAAAAAACATATTTTACTAATCGAGAATCGTTTGTTTTAAAAAAATTGTAAAAGAATCGGAATCGTGACCCCAAGAATCGGAATCGAATCGAATCGTGAGATAGCAGAAGATTTACACCCTAACAGTGACGTCGCCACAAGCCTCCTCCATGGCCTGGAGCAGTGGGACCCGGCTCTGTAGGTTCCGTTCATTTACCTTCCACCTCCCAGCTCAAAATAACTCCTCAATGGGATTCAGGAAAGGAGAATAAGGTTGAAGGTACAGAACGGAAACTTTTGACGTAAAAAGGGAATTGGAAAGATGATTGCTACACTCTAAAAGCAAAGACTAAGCCTACCTCTCACCCTGCAAAAGGCATTGCTGACGCCACTGATCTTACTGAATTGCACATCTCATACCTTTTGTAAGCATTATAGTTACTTTTGTTAATTCATTTTTGTTACTTTTAGCACTACCACCGTGTCCTCCTCAATTTGTCATGGCCCCACCGGCCGGGTTGCGACACACCATTGAGGACTTCAATGTTGTAACAGCATAATTCTGTCGTAAGTGCACGTGATAATAAAACGTTGAACCTTAAACCTGCTCCAAATTGACCTGTATGAGACCATTATCCTATTAAAACATGTGTTATCTGCTGCCTCTTGCCACCTAATGAACAACAGTGTACAAAGAGTATCTTGGCACTATAAAATACGTATTACTTTGACTTTGAACTTGTTTTCTTGCAGGGTTGCATTTCTGGGAAATGGGCTGAGTGGATGGTTTTACTTAAGTTAATAGTTGAGTTCCTGGCACTTTTTGTGTACAAGTTAATTTAACTCGTGTTAATTCATGTTTGCATAGCCTTATTTAGAAATAACTCAATTTATTCTCTGATCTTTCATCTATGCCACTGTTCGATTCCTGGGTCCAGATGGCATTTAGTGCATGTCACCACACCACACTATATCCTTCATAATTAAAAGAAAATAAAATTATTTTTTATTTAAGTGCAAATAATGGAGTCCAGGACATTATAAATGTAGTACAATCACACTGAGTGGCAAAGTAAGAGTTACTAACAACATTGCAGATACAACAAGGACATTTCACCAAGCTTAAATGACAAATGATGGTCTCATCAGGACTAGTTATTTCCTGACTCACAAGATGGTGAAACACAGCGAGCTGAGGGGGGATTCATAAAAGAATGCCTTGTGGAGTCTGCAGCAATCGTCTGCCCTGACAGGAAGGGGACGTTTGCGCACTCTATTTAAAAAAAATGTTTTCTTATCATTTGAACTGCAATATGTGGGTAGCTTGTAAAAAAATAACATAAAAATAAAGTGAAGTTCATTATCTGGCCAACAGAAATCTCATACATTTCTCATGTAGCCCTCATGGAAAATGATTGACACCCCTGATCTATGCAAACCTGTGCACTGGTGATATATCAGGTAGGTAGGCTTACTGTATATTGTATTTGTAATAGAGGTGTTAATGTAGCCTACAAACTGGGGCTCCTGGTTGCAATTTCTCTTTTTTTTCTCTTCAGTCCCTTTGTATCATTATTATTATTCCAGGTGTAAAACAAGGAGAAGAGGATCCAACTGATTTAACTTATTGTACCCATGGTTCACCCATGGATGGTACAATAAGTAGGCTACCGCGTAAATAGGACCACAATGGAAACAAGTCCCCAGGACTTTTTTTGTGTTATCCTTTTAGCCACGCTTTACCTATAGGACTGACCGTGGATAGCTACCTGGGATGTAAGTTGGGGCTTGATCAACGCCGGCTGGGTCACCTGGGCGAGGGTGTACTGTATGTTGCGAGACCCGAAACACCCTATGACCCCAGGCTACAACACTGATGATACATCCCAGGTGCATCCATGTGATGTATTCTTTATAGTTAGTGACTCTATTT
Organism: Gymnoscopelus microlampas; assembly: GCF_963454915.1. Taxonomy (NCBI): domain Eukaryota; kingdom Metazoa; phylum Chordata; class Actinopteri; order Myctophiformes; family Myctophidae; genus Gymnoscopelus; species Gymnoscopelus microlampas. Next base: position 14,000,036 of record NC_139942.1, read on the forward strand.
ATAGTGGCTCATAGGAATTAGACTACGTGACAACCAGGAATAGTTTGGTGACCACCGGAGAGACAGGTAACAGCCGGAATGTAGACAGCATACCGGGAGCAGTATGGGTTGGCGCCCCAGGCTGTGTCTTCCGTGAGGAAAAGCCCAACAAACCCACGGTGAGGCCTTTAGGACGGCCATTCCAGCAAACGGCAAGTGGAGCTAATACCATTAGACGGCCCAATCTAGTGGTATCGGCCCATGGAACCATCACGCCAGAAGGAAATGTTTGGATCGGGGCGGTGCAGCGGATCTGGTGCAGCAGATCTGGTGCAGCGGATTTGGTATGATTTGGTACAGCGCTCAGGTCATGGAACTGGTGAGACGAAGGAGGAGCCCGGCCAGGAAGCCACCCACAGAGCCTAGTCCCTCCACGTGCCAGAGCCTCCCCGTGTTCAGCCAGAGTAGTTCTGGAGAAGCGGACTGAGTAGCCCTGTCTTTCCCTATAGGACTGACCGTGGGTAGCTACCTGGGATGTAAGTTGGGGCTTGATCAACCCCGGCTGGGGTGAGGGTGTATGTTGCGAGACGCGAAACACCCTATGACCCCAGGCTACAACACTGATGATACATCCCAGGTGCATCCATGTGATGTATTCTTTATAGTACTGTACCTCCATGCTGTTTACATTTCGGACTAATAAAGTATTCGATCAATCAATCAATCAATACATTTTTCATGGACACAACCCACAATCAGTCCAGTACTCTTGTTTGTCATGCCAGTCCAGTTTTCAGTCTTTTGCCTTGGTCTAGCCCTTGTCCCTGCGGTCTTGATGTCATCTTGATGTTCTGCCTTGCTGTTCTACTCTTCAGTTTTTCACAATTGTTACAGTTTTTCACAATTGTTAACACACGTTTCTCAAAACAATAACGGCTTTCTCAAAACTGCACACCAAAACTGCAAATCTCACACACAACATGCTAAACCCTACTCTCCCTTTGCAAAATGACACTTTGCCATCACATCTTTTAACTGTTCACAAAATGGAACTCGTGTTTTCATTTGGTACACACAGCCATATTTTCAAATGACACACACAACATGCTAAACCCTACTCTCCCTTTGCAAAATGACACTTTGCCATCAAATCTTTTAACTGTTCACAAAATGGAACTCGTGTTTTCATTTGGTACACACAGCCATATTTTCAAATGACACACACATACCATTCATTGAGTACACACAACTAAGCATGTGCTGCACACTACCAAACATTTACAGCACACTGCAGGGCAAAATTGAAAACACAATCATATAAATGGAACACACCATATGAATGACAATGACTCTGGAGGATGAGACATTTCTCCTTTTGTAAAATGACTCAGTGTAGGCCTACTTTTTTCATAGTCAAACATAAAACAAAACACAAATATGCAGCCAAAAAAGAAGTTTTATTTCTCTACATTATTTAGGCATCATGCCTCCGGTTCATGTCTGGCCAGAGGGCCTCATCCACATCATAGGCAATGTTCTCCCTGTCCAAGCAGCGTTGGAAGAAACGCCTCGAGTGGCGCATGAAGCCCTGACAGGCCTCAACAGTGACTAGGGCTGCAATCGATTTTCACGATTTTTGTATAATGACATTTTTCGATTTTGAATTGGAAAAAAACATGTTTCAATCAAGAATCGTTTGTTTTGAAAAAATCTGAAAAGAATCGGAATCGAATCGAATCGTGAGATAGCAGAAGATTCACAGCCCTAACAGGGACGTCGCCACAAGCCTCCTCCATGGCCTGGAGCAGTGGGACCCGGCTCTGTGGGTTCCGTTCATATACCTTCCATCTCCAAGCTCAAAAGAACTCCTCAATGGGATTCAGGAAATTAGAATAAGGTCGAAGGTACAGAAATACCTGGGGTGGTCCTGGAACCACTCACGCACTGGAGCAGCCCGGTGGTGCAAATTGCTCACCAGACCTGAATGTTTAGAGATTTGACTATTTGTATGTTGCAGATTGATGCTTTGAGATTTTATGTGAGAAGTGTGTGCAACAACTGAACATAGTGTAGTGTTTGGACAACAAGGTGTGTTGTAGATTGATGCTTTGAGATTTTATGTGAGAAGTGTGTGCAACAACTGAACATTGTGTGTAGTGTTTGGACAACAAGGTGATAATGTAATTGACATCAGAGTGTAAAGAAGGAAAGTCAGAGTCTAATGCAGATAAGGGAGTGTGAAGTAGTGCCAAATTGAGTGGAGCGATTAGTACATGACCTTAAGGTTGTGAAAATTGTGCCGAATTTTTGCTTTTTGTGTGTTAAAATGACTTTTTTCATAGTCAAACATAAAACAAAACACAAATATGCAGCCAAAAATGTTTTATTTCTCTACATGATTTAGGCATCATGCCTCTGGTTCATGTCTGGCTAGAGGGCCTCATCCACATCATAGGCAATTTTCTCCCTGTCCAAGCAGCGTTGGACGAAACGCCTCGAGTGGCGCATGAAGCCCTGACAGACCTCAACAGTGACTAGAGCTGCAATCGATTTTCACGATTTTTGTACAATGACATTTTTTTATTTTGAATAGGAAAAAACATATTTTACTAATCGAGAATCGTTTGTTTTAAAAAAATTGTAAAAGAATCGGAATCGTGACCCCAAGAATCGGAATCGAATCGAATCGTGAGATAGCAGAAGATTCACACCCTAACAGTGACGTCGCCACAAGCCTCCTCCATGGCCTGGAGCAGTGTGACCCGGCTCTGTAGGTTCCGTTCATTTACCTTCCACCTCCCAGCTCAAAATAACTCCTCAATGGGATTCAGGAAAGGAGAATAAGGTTGAAGGTACAGAACGGAAAAATGTGGGTGGTCCTGGAACCACTCACACACTGGAGCAGCCCGGTGGTGCAAATTGCTCACCAGACCTGAATGTTTAGAGATTTGACTATTTGTGTGTTGTAGGTTGATGCTTTGAGATTTTACGTGAGAAGTGTGTGCAACAACTGAACATTGTGTGTAGTGTTTGGACAGCAAGGTGTGTTGTAGATTGATGCTTTGAGATTTTATGTGAGAAGTGTGTGCAACAACTGAACATTGTGTGTAGTGTTTGGACAACAAGGTGTGTTGTAGATTGATGCTTTGAGATTTTATGTGAGAAGTGTGTGCAACAACTGAACATTGTGTGTAGTGTTTGGACAACAAGGTGATAATGTAATTGGCATCAGAGTGTAAAGAAGGAAAATCAGAGTCTAATGCAGATAAGGGAGTTTGAAGTAGTGCCAAATTGGGTGGAGCAATTAGTACATGAAGTTAAGGTTGTGAAAATTTTTTTTTGCCGAATTTTCGCTTTTTGTGTGTTAACAATTGTGAAAAACTGTAAGAAGGTTCACCTCAGATACTGTATCATGCTTGTACATTAGCATGCCCTAGGGCTAGGCTCTGGAGTCTGGACACACCTATGAAAATCTAACACACTCCTTATTCATTTGTTTGTTGCAGCTGTGTTGTTTACTAGGGGGTGCTCCTTCCATTCCGACATCTCACCACTCCGACTAGTGGCTTCCGCGTGCGGTTAAGGTTAGGGTTAGGGTTAGGTATAGGGTTAGTCAACGTCGGAAAGGAGAAATGCACCCGTTTACTAGTCTGCCATGTTTTTAATCTGCTGTAGTTTTTAACCTGAACTAGAAAACTAATTTCAAAATCAGCCTGGGGTTTCATGCCCCTCATTATTGAATCTTTGAGCCATCCAGTGAACAGTATTTTGTTCAATTTGTTCACAATTATTGGAGGGTTTTGAATAAATAAAAAAATAATTACATGCAACTGTTTGTAGTTGTAAAGTTATGTATTTGCTTCTACAGAGTTTATTTACAGCCAGTACTCTGTCATTGTCTCCGCCAGGCCAAAAGGTATGTTTTACCCCCTGTCCGTCCGTGTGTCCGTCGGTGTGTCCATCTGTCTGCGAGCGCCTAATCTCCGGCACCGTTGGCCCGGTCGATGCGAAACTGTGCACACACACTCCCTGGGTGCCAATTCAGAACCTCTGCCCCAAATTTTCACATGGGCCTGTTATAGCGCAACCAGAAGGCCGATTTGTGCAAAACCCATTTTTGGATATTTCTCCTACAGATTTTATTGAAACATCACACAAATCGGTACACAGTATCTTTATAGCCATGTGATCAAGAGGGATCTGTCTGATATTTCATATTCCTTCCTGATTGGCTAAGTTTGGCTTCCAAAGTTTGCAGGATTGGTCCGTTTTGCCCTGTTATAGTGCTACCAGCAGGTCTAATTTAGCAAAACACCCTTTTCACATTGGCCTATTATAGTGCCACCAGGAGGCCACAATAACCTACCTGACCTGGCGGAGACCTGTGCTCCGATGAGCACTTTTTCTAGTTTAGTTATGCAATCACTGATCATTGCAGTGCAAAAGTCTCCTATCTGCTAAATTATCCAGGAAAAGCAGGGTAAAACCTCCTACCTGCATTTGAGATAAGATATCAGTGTTGTTAACACATACTATAGTTGAGAAATCCAACAATAGTATATTATGTGATGGAGGGTATCATTAACAAATAGCATTCTGCAAGATAATTTTTTTGTACATTCTCCCAGAAAACTGGATTTTTCAGATCCATTATCCTATAAAACTATGTTATCTGCTGTCTGTTGCCACAAAATGAACTGCTCATCCCATTTCTGGTAAATGGGCTGAGTGATGGAAGCCTTTTCACTTTACAGACTCTGTATACTCTTTATGATTACTAAAATGAAGGCCGGACTCAGAAGACATGTGGGACAGTTCATCCTGGTTCAAGTTGAGTTTCACACACGTTTTGAAAAGATGTTAATTCATGATGCAAAGCAATATTTAGTATTTAATCTACTAATGCTTTGATTATGAATCTGCATACTGGTGCTCTGGTGATAATTAGGATTATATTGTACTTTTAGAAGAGGAGCAAAGTTACTTATTTTTAACCCTCTAATAATGACTGGGAGAACCCAGAGCTTGAGCAGACACTTGCTTTATACAACCAAATATATATGGAATGGATGATGTGTATAGGGTCTTGTGTTGTCTCATCTAGTTTGACAAACTGGACCTTAACTCATTTCCGTAGGGTATTATTTTCCATAATTTCTGGACCCCCATCATCAGAGCAGCAGATGCATGTCTCCAAAATTGTCTAAACCTTAATACATCACAGTATTGTCTTGGTACTGCTCAGTGTAACCCAGCCTTGCAACCCAAGCAACATGACACAATACTTAGTCATTTAGGCTACTACATTGTTCACCTAGCATGTCTAAAGTATTTACTATTTCTAACATTATAACTTAACTTTAATATATGTAATATACAGTATGTAACATAGGCTACTGTATGTAAATAAAGGCTTTAAAGGAGAATTTTGGACTAAAGTTTTATTACCTTTTCTATGATGTTATGATATCTTAGGATGAATGGTACAGTAGAAAATTTTCATAACTCCACCCCTGGTCCGCCACAGCTTAAAAAGGTGCGCGGATAGGCCTTACATTATATCACATATTTTAATAGCTTTTTTTTTTTTTTTTGTGAGAGATCTGACGTTCATAGTGACAGAACACTGTCCAAAAAAAAAAAAAAACAGGAGTCTCGCTAGACGAGATTTCAATCTCGTCTAGCGAGACTTCTGTTTTTTGTTTTTTTTTGGTTGCATAGTGTTCTGTCACTATGAACATCAGATCTCACAAAAAAAAAAGCTATTAAAATATGTGATCTAACCTAAGGCCTATCCGCTTCAACTGTAAGTGAGATTCCCCATTCTAGTGAATGAGGCAGCTTAGAGGGCTTTTAAGCTGTGGCGGACCAGGGGTGGAGTTATGATTTTTTTCTACTGTACCATTCATCCTAAGATATCATAACATCATAGAAAAGGTAATAAAACTTTAGTCCAAAATTCTCCTTTAAGGCACTTAAATACATGTTATTTGAGATGAACACACGTCGTACAGTATTAACCTTTCCTCTTAACTCATTAACGAGTCTCTCATCAGGTCACTTGGCTGTAAGCCCAAACATCCTCTATACTGTCTGTGTCCAACCAACTACCTTTGATACACAGGTTATGATAAGAAATATTAGAGAGAAAGATCAGATATGATCCATTAAATAATAAATCATTTTGTTTCCCATGGCTGTCAATGAATTGCTTCGTTATTGTTAACCTACTTGTCATTGAGCTTGTATTACAAACACATGTTTTAAGAGATTTGAAACACATAGACATAGTCCTAGTTCTACTTCTATCACCGGTGCACATGAGAAAGGCCACATGAGAAATTTATGAGGTTTCTGTTGGCCAGACACAAATCAACTTCACTTTAGTTATTTGTATTTCCTTTTTTTCTTATTTTTTACAAGCTTATTTAAAAAATAAGAAGAAGAAGAACATAAGAAAACATTACAAAATATACATAAAGTGAGTACACAAACGTCCCCTTCTTGTTGTTGCAGCAGGTGTTGGCGACCATAGGATATTATATATCCTATATACAGTACAGTATACATATCAGACGTCGGAGATGCGGAGAGAATAGAATAGAAGATAGACAGATATACTATTTCTTAGTAGAATTTGTATGGATTCCTAACAGCTTGTTCCTAATGTCATCTCATTCTCAAGATGTAAAATCGTATTTTTTACACAATTTCTGTAGAGACCGTTTCACACCTGGTTACATTTGGCTACATTGCCATTTGAATACATTTGTTCAAATGGCAATATAATAGCAATGCAGTGCATGAATAAAAATAAAATAACAGAAGAGCTGAATTGTTTTAGTTTTGTTCACAGCCACCCTGGCACTCTTCCTGTACCTCTTCATGCCACCTTTTATTTTTGATTGATACTAGTCTATTATGCAGACATATCTTGGTCACTTGTTCTCAGGTTTGTCACTTGAAAAAGTCTCCATCTACCATTGAGAAACATGTATATATTTTTCAGTTGCTTCGTATTGATATCTAATGTATTCAGTTCTTATTTTAGACTTGGCCTCAGTAAAAAGTTACATCTCGGGTCCAGTATAATGACTGGGCATGACGTTTTTTCTTTCTTTTCTAAATGTTTTAGTTTTAAATGTTTTTATAGGTGCACCAACATATTACAAAGTGGGAGTGTTGTACTGGGCAGTTCCAAGGTGTTGATGGGTGTAACTGTCTGAGTGCGAAGCAGGACATTTTTCAAAAATGTCCCACGGCCCAATTGAAAGGGAGAAGATTATCAATGGTTAACTAAAGGAATACATAAAAAAGATACGCTATATTATCTTCACCAGATAGCGTCAGAGTAGAGTGGTTTTCTCTTCTGGCTATATAAAGACTCTTCCTCATCTCTTGTTACGGAGCACCAACAGAAAACAGTAAGTCGCTAAGAGCTTTTTATAATTGATCTGTAGGAAGGGAAAAGATTTGACAATACCATCCCATCCAACATAGCGGTAGCAAATCACAAACTTGTTGTCTACATGTATAAATAAATCAATTGGGTGTAATCTGTAGTTTTTACTTAATGTATGTGTGAGGTGTGGTACAATCTTGTCACTTAAGATGATTCGTAATTTTCTTGGATTATATTGTAGAAAATATTAGGTTTGACAAGCATCTTAATGAATGAGCGATGTTCCCCGGGTTCTGTATGTTCCCCGCTTACCTAACCCTAAACCTGAATAATACCAACAGTATGGGGCTCCTAGAATTCACTTTGACTTTTATGTTAGATAATAAAGATGTAAGCATACAGGAGGCACATAATATATCTAGAGCAACTGATCCCTGCAATTAAACCATACATTTAAACCATGCACAATTACGCTACACGCTGTAAATGATATTATCATTTACAGCAATCTTTAGGTGCATTTTGTGTATGGATGGTATAACTGCAGTGTCTGTCTTCTGTTCAGGTGACTTCATTCATCACTGACACCAGCTGTGATCAGACCTGTATGTTGAATGACACCCAGTAAGTACAGTACCAGTTCATTCCCCCAACCCAAGGCCCACACTTTACACACACATTTGCACTGAAAGGTGACTGTTTATTTTGAATATGTTAATTAAACAGAACAATTTTTTGCACTTTCAAAATCACCAAAAAAAAACTATTAAAATTAATATCAGATCAAAATATAGCAAAAAAAAGAAACAAGAGGAAAACAAATAAGGAAAAAAAAGTAATCTAAACATATCCGAAAAGGAGTGAGGCTTCCGTGCTTCACATTATGCTACTCTTATAAAGATATAGTATTCAATTATATATCTCAAAATATAAATCCTACATATATATCTGACTAGGGAAATTCTCTGTCCATTATCTAAAACTAGTTTGTGTGAATACATGCTAGCTAATATCTACCAAGATCTACCGAGTTCTACCAATATATATATATTTTTAACTGCTGTTTTACCCCTTTTCTCCCCAACTGATTCCTCCCCACACACATTTCTGTGTTGTCACTGCAGTTGTGTCGTACTGACTGCCAGTGAGGAGCCTTCTTCCTACTCCTCCTGCCCAACACTCCCTGCTGTCAGGTGCCACCCCGTGCAGCCTGTAAGATTACATGCAGTCAGTGGCAATTATCAGCCTCCCCTCCCGGCATCCCTCCCCCAAACACAGGCCAATTGTGGGCTGAAGGCTTCAGATAAACAATGGTTGTGGATAGTATATTATATATAAAATAAAAAAGGGAATTTCCATGAGCCATGGCTTCATGGACCCTCAGCGAATGGGGTCCGTGGGGACCCCTGTTCTAAACAATGCATAGCCAAATTCACATAAATGCTACAAAAGTCACAGTTTTACTTTATTTTTTACCAAGTTAGAAATGGACTGAGTCATGTGACAATGACCGTTAAACAGGGTTTTGCTATTTCTTACTGTTTGCCAGTAATTCCCTAAACTTATTGGATGGGGAAATTGCATTGTTAGGTACATACTGTAGCTAGTGTGACCACATAGTTCCTGTCCATTAATCACTATTAAATAACTTTCAACACAAAGAGAGTCACTGTTCCTACTTATCTTGCATAATGTGTAACATGTGCTCATTGTTTTTTTTTAGGAGAATTGAAGACCTCAGTGCTGATATCCTGATAGGCCTACCGGGACACCAGAGTGCAACAACTGAACTAAGAGCAGCCAGCACAGGTATGATGTCATTCACTAACACATTGTCTTCTTTGAAACTATAAAGTGAAAACAAACAATCTGTGAACATCTGAATTGACATTTAAATGTACTATTCACTGAAGCACCACCACCACCCTCATGATCACGATCACTATGTGGTAATGCCCCCCTCTCCCTTTCAGCAATGCCCCGCACCCACAGACACACATTAAAACCTGGGAGCTGGCCAGTGCAACCAAAGTCTTATACTGTTGGCCACTGACCAGCTCCACTGGAGCAGTTATTAACTGCCAGTCCAGGGAATCAAATCAGTGCTCCTCTTACCTTTAGGCCACCGCTGCCCCAAATGTATGTTGTATGTTATATATCACTGTTCTTGTCACTTATCTAAGTGCATAATTAATCAGTTAAATCAAAGTCCATTGTTCACAGATCTACAGTACATTATGACAAAAAATAAAATAAAAAACAAAATCCTCCATCCATTTACATTGTCTACTTTTCCACCATCACAAGTTTGATTGTCATTAGTTTAATGCAGAGTTTGATGTAAAAAAAACATCCGTTGATTGTTTGTTTGTTTGTTTAATGGATGATTTGTCTCTTGGGGAGGTGGGTGATTATGTGGGCTAAACTGGAGGTTCTGGTTTAGCGCTACAGCCACTTCCTTTTCCCTACATTGTTCTGACAACATTTAACATACTCAACAGAATGTTTTCAAGTAATAATTATTTGTAAACTTATCTTGACAACTCCAATCATATTCTTGCTCCGTAAATGATATATACTGACAAAGTGGAAGGGGCCATCACTAAACAAGAACCTCTCATTGTATCCTATAATAATGTTAACCAATAGCCACACACAAAGGAATCTGTGTGTTTTGAAATAAAACTTTAAACTTTAAATTAAAAAATATGATGTTGTTGATCTCAGAGACAAACTGGTTGTTTGACAGCCAGAGTTTGAACAGATTTATTGTGTGTTGTAGGCTGGACCAACAAGAACTCCAAAGACACACAAAGACTCACAGCAACATCTTACAATATTGAAAGCAAGACTTGACAAGACGTTCTCAGTAGTAGTAAAAAGATCTTTGTACTGTAAATCTAAATTAATTACACAGCATAAACTGCTGTAAAAATGGAATCAATCTGTAAAAATCTGCATGATTTGAAAACTAAAGCAGAGTCTGCGGTTGGGTTTATAAAAAATGGCATCAAAGACGCCTTCGGGGGTGGCCCAATGAAATTGCAAGAATACATGAAAAATACGAGAGAAAAGCTAGAAGATCATAAAGAAGCCCCCATTATTTGCATCGTTCCCATGAAAGAGGAAAACATAGAAATAAAAGGATGTAAGCGATTTAGTGTTGGTAAAGAGTCTAAACATTCAGCTAAACCTAATCGCACCATATTGGTTCTTGGAGCAACTGGGGCAGGAAAGACCACCCTCATCAATGGGATGATCAACTACATCCTCGGTGTCAAATGGGAGGATTCATTTCGGTTTGTGTTAGTCGATGAGGGTCAAACAAAGTCTCAAGCTGAGAGTCAGACATCTTTAGTCACTGCATACAAAATTAACCACCAAGAGGGATTTCAGATTGACTATTCACTAACCATCATTGACACACCAGGTTTTGGTGACACTCGGGGAATAGATAGAGACAGGGAGATCTCAGAGCAGCTGAACAAACTTTTCACAGCCGAACATGGTGTCTCTGACATTGATGCAGTTTGTTTTGTTGCTCAGGCCGCTCTTGCACGGCTAACACCGACACAGAAATATGTGTTTGATTCTGTGCTCTCAATCTTTGGCAAAGACATAGCAGAGAACATCAGGGTTTTGGTGACATTTGCAGATGGTAAGGCCCCACCAGTCCTGGAGGCAATCAAAGAGTCAGGGGTCCCATGTCCCAAAACAATCAAAGGAATGCCACTTCATTTCAAATTCAACAATTCTGCATTGTTTTCTAACTCATCTGGTGTGCATGCTGATGATGATGATGATGATGATGATGATGATGATTCCTTTGACAAAATGTTTTGGGACATGGGTTACAAAAGCATGGAAAAGTTCTTCAATGCTTTGAACCTAATTAAGACAAAAAGTTTGACTTTAACAAAGGAGGTTCTCCAAGAACGTCAGACACTCGAAATCACTGTTGAAAACTTGCAGAAGAGGGTCGTACTTGGGTTAGCCAAGAGTGAAGGTATAAGACAAGAAACTCAAATACTTGAAAAGCATGAAGCAAACATCCATACCAATGAAAACTTTGAGTATGAGGTCTCCTACCCAAAGCCAGTTCAAATAGAAAAAGACGGATATAACACCAACTGTCAGAAGTGCTACACAACATGCCATTATCCCTGTATATATGGCAATGATGCAGATAAGGCCTCATGTGGTGCAATGGGATCAGATGGGAACTGCAGAAGTTGCCCAGATAAATGCCACTGGAGTGCACATTTTAATCAGAAGTACAACTGGGGGACCGAAACAGTTACAGAAACTCGAACATATAAAGACCTACAAGAGAAATATCAAGATGCCAAAAAGGGTAAGATGTCTGTTCAGGACATGATCTCTAAATTAACAGCTGAGTTTGATGACCTGCAGATGCAGGTGGTCCAACTAATGGAGAGGTCAGGCAAGTGTTTAGACAGACTGAAAGTTATTGCACTGAAGCCCAATCCACTTTCCACTCCAGAGTACATTGACCTGCTCATTGAGGGAGAGAAGTCTGAATGCAAACCAGGCTACAAGGATCGCATTAGGTCCCTGGAGAAAATGAAACAAAAAGCGCTAACCATGGCTAAGGTAGAAAAAGGAGAAAAATTTCTCTAAGAAAATCTGACCATTGGTTCAGGGATAGTTCTGGGTATCAGAAGGGATACAGCACACTGTTGATACTATGCTGGATCCTCCTCTTGGTCCTCCCAACTGAGGCATGAAATACAGCAATTATGTGCATTTCTTTCTATTTTCGTTTTGCAAAGCAGAAAAGAAAAAAAACACTTGAAGTGATTTTATTGAACTCCTAGTATGATGTGCTGAGCGTTCAAACAAGATTTAGATTAGTCTTTGTTGAATAAAAATAGTTGACCAATTCCATTCCATTATCTCAAATCTACAATCTACATCTGCATTTTGAATGTTGTAAAATTGTAATAGATGACAATGCTGTTTTGACGGTTTGTCCCTTTAAGTGATGATGAAAATCAATATCCACAAAATCAGAGGTGTAACAACAATGTGTGATGTATTTTATCTGTTCAGAAAAATCATTCTCAAATATCAAATATCAATCTTTTGTAACGCTATATAGTATTCTGTTCAAATGTATTTGTATAATCTGACAAGATGAATTGTATTCATTAACTGTCAATGTGACCTGGTGAATGCTGAATAAAAGTTATACTTATTTTACCTGCATCAATGGCTCAGCTGTCTTCCTGTGTGGTTTGTTTGATTTCCCAGCATGGGGTGATAAAAAATACAGAGGATAGAACTTAAAAGCATTACTTAAAATACTTATTTTCATAGTGGCCCTCTGTGAAAGACAAACGCAAAACATAAGACAGTAAATAACACTAAATTAAATATGCAACATATAACAGATTAAAAACCCTCTAATCTCACTTAAAATCAAACTCAATTTGCCAACAAATATAATTAAATAGAACTAAAACATATAAGCACTCATTTAAAAGCCATCAGTCATGTATCGCTCTTCCCAGAAAGCCTCCTTCACTCTAGAAAAAAAACCTTTGATATGATTTGTTTGGTATGAACTCACTGTATAGAAAAAAGGAATTCTAACTGCTTTACACCTCACTACAGGAATACTGTATGATGCTTTTCTCTCAACTATGTGTATTCATAACCATGTTTATGTGAAATCTTAATATGTACTCTGGGGAGTTTTTGTGGATATCATAAAGTTTCAGCTGTTTCATTCCGATTTCTACAGGCAGTTAGCAGTAGACCTACTTGTTTCATTTGTGTTGGACCAATGTGTCTCCTGGGAGATGCATCTAGCATGTTTCAAAATGATTATTTTGAACTACTTGCATTTAATTTTTTAGTTGTTTTGTTTTAGGCATACCATTCAGAGCAACCATAGTTAAAATGACACTGACTCAACAAGACATCCAACCTGTCTTTACATTTCCTTCCCAGAAACAGGCTGGTCCATTATGACACCCAAATATTTAACACTTTTTAGGTTTCAAGTTTCTGTCCTGCACCTAAGTCATCGGTTTAAATCGATTTAAATTGACAACTTTGAATGGAAGGGAGAGTTCATTTATTAGCAGTAAGTGGACAGTTAGCTGCTGGTTTTGTTTGTTATTAGCTGTTATCACACTGCCTCTAGGCCTCGTTGCAATGAAACAAGAGCTCCTCATTCCGTGGCGTCAGATCTTTTGCTCATATACAGACTCACCATGAGCGAAATGTTGCTCATGTACTGTAACATGCATCTATATTGTTGTACTGGCTGAGTAATTTAACATACAGTGCATTTAACTTAATAGCTGAGAACATTATAATCCTCACCATCATCATCATCATCATCGTTGTCGTCGTCGTCGTCGTCGTCATCATCATCATCATCATCATCATCACCATCATAACATGCTGTATGTGTAAACATATACAACGTCATGAAAATGATCATAATAAAACTTTACTGTTTTATTTAATAAATGGGGGGAGATTTTTTAGGGTAAGTAGGCACTACTATGACCCTTTTTGATTTCTGTAATTTTGTGTTCCCACATTATTATGTTGACTGACACGGATCCCTCAAATGAATTGAAGACTGACAACAGGAAGTGATGCCCATAATGCACACACCCCTTTTCCCTAGTAAGCTCCCCTAGGAACATTATGTGGATAGCCTCTTGCAGAGCAACACCATAAAAAGGCTACAGTCAACTGTCTCTCAAAGCATGCTGGGAGGTGTGGAAGTGGGGCAGATTTTCTGGGGTATCAGGAAGTGGTCTACCATTAATGCCTCCCATATAACCCTCCATAATTAGAATCCCTGTTATTGTCATTGTATGCAAGCATTCAACAAAAGAAAACATAAACAGTGTATAATTACATCATAAGGATACAAGGATGTTATAGCTAATTTACTTTGAATTAGCCTTAAAGGGATATTTCAACCGAGGATGCCCTTTTTTCCTCCATCAATTTACTCACCCCATGAAGCCTTGAATTCATGGAGAACATTTGTTTTTGTCACATTTCTGTCACAGTGAATGAAGAATCCAAGACAAACAAAACACATTACTTGAATGAATGAATTGAAGAAAATAGGGGAAAACAGCAGAACTATATCAAAACTAAATTAATAAACTCTCACACAACTCTCATACAGTAATCCAAGTGTCTTGTATCCTGTCATATCCTCATTACATGCTGTACAAAGAAATTAATACAAAATACAGCAATCATGTAATTACAAAGGTGACCTTCTCGTTCTGTAGAACACCACCTATTCACTAGGCAAAGAAAACACACCTTTATGGACATTTAAGGGTTTTATTGAATAAGATGGAATGAATGAAATGGAAAGGAATGGAAATAGATAAAGTAATGGAATGTGTTGTAATGTAATATAGTAATGATAATGGAATGGAATGGAGGGGTGGAGGGTTCCGGGGGAGGGTCGCCGACCCTGGAGTCTTTGGGGAGGAGGTCGTTAGCGTCGTCGCACGGCACACGCGGACGGCCGATGGCGTAGTCAGCATGGCACAACGCGGACAGCCGATGGCGTCGTCAGCACGGCACACGTGGACTGAAACCCCCCGGCAGGAACCTGAGAAGTGGGAGAGAGCGAGAGAGAGAAGGACGGAGAGGGAGAGACGGGGAGCGAGAGACAGGGAGGGTCGTAGAAGGAGAAAAGAGAGGAGTGGTGGAAACACAACCTGTGGAGGTGAAAGGGGTGGTGGAGGGATGCTGAAAACGTTATGAGCTTGAGTACGGATGTACGAAAGCGAATAAGGGGTTTCTGGGTAGTTCTGACAGGGTATAAATAGCGCCAGGTAGATTGGTGTGTGGGCGGAGTAAAGTTGTGTTTCTCCGCCTCCTGAACATCTGTTGTTCCAACGCCATTTCACTAGGCAAAGAAAACACACCTTTATGGACATTTAAGGGTTTTATTGAATAAGATGGAATGAATGAAATGGAAAGGAATGGAAATAGATAAAGTAATGGAATGTGTTGTAATGTAATATAGTAATGATAATGGAATGGAATGGAGGGGTGGAGGGTTCCGGGGGAGGGTCGCCGACCCTGGAGTCTTTGGGGAGGAGGTCGTTAGCGTCGTCGCACGGCACACGCGGACGGCCGATGGCGTAGTCAGCATGGCACAACGCGGACAGCCGATGGCGTCGTCAGCACGGCACACGTGGACTGAAACCCCCAAAGAGATACAAAAGGGCAACTACTTGATCATGATACTGACGAGATGAAGATGTGATACTGATCGTGATAATGGCATAATACTGACGTGGAACTGACAATGATACTGACGGTATCATTGCGGGGAGCGCTGTGGGGCAAGAGCGCTGCGGAGCGAGCTATGGGGGCGAGAGAGCTGCGGAGCGCACTGTGGAAACTCTGAGGCAGGAGCCTGTTGGAGTGGAATGATACTGACATGATACTGACCATGATACAGACATGATAATGACTATGGTACCAACATGACACTAACGTGATGTTGGACGCGATACTGATGTGATACTGACACGGATACTGACCATGATACTGACATGATACTGATACTGACATGATACTGACATGATACTGATACTGACCATGATACTGATACTGACCATGATACTGATACTGACCATGATACTGACAAAATACTGAAATGATACTGACAATGATATTGACAATGATACTGACGGTATCATTGCGGAGAGCTCTGTGGGGCGAGAGCGTTGCAGAGAGCAATGGGGCTTGAGCGCTGCGGAGAGCGCTGCGGAGAGGGCTGTGGGGCGAGAATGCTGCGGGAGCGAGAGCGCTGCAAGCGCGCTGAGAGGCGAGCGCTCTGTGGAGAGCGCTGTGGGTGCGAGGGCTCTGTGGAGAGCGCTGTGGGGGTGAGTGTTCTGTGTAGAGTGCTGTGGGGGTGAGTGTTCTGTGGAGAGCGCTGTGGGGGTGAGATGGCTGCAAAGAGCGCTGTGGGGGTGAGTGTTCTGTGGGGAGCACTGTGGGTGCAAAATCGCTGCAGAGAGCGCTGTGGGTGCGAGAGCTCTGTGGAGAGCGCTGTGGGGGTGAGTGTTCTGTGGAGAGCACTGAGGGGGTGAGATCGCTGCAGAGAGCGCTGAGGGTGCGAGAGCTCTGTGGTGAGCGCTGTGGTGGTGAGTGTTCTGTGGAGAGCGCTGAGGGGGTGAGATCGCTGCAGAGAGCACTGTGGGAGCGAGGGCGCTGCAAGAGCGCTGTGGGGGTGAGTGTCCTGTGGAGAGCGCTGTGGGGGTGAGTGTTCTGTGGAGAGCGCTGCAGAGAGCGCTGTGGGGGCGAGAGCTCTGGAGAGAGCTCTGGGTGTGAGAGTTCTGTGGAGAGCTCTGTGGGTGCGAGATCGCTGCAGAGAGCGCTGTGGGGCGAGAGCGCTGTGGGAGCGAGGGCGCTGCAAGAGCGCTGTGGGGGTGAGTGTTCTGTGGAGAGCGCTGCAGAGAGCGCTGTGGGGGCGAGAGCTCCGTGGAGAGCGCTCTGGGTGTGAGAGTTCTGTGGAGAGCACTGTGGAGAGCACTGTGGGTGCGAGATCGCTGCAGAGAACGCTGTGGGGTGAGCGCTCTGAGGAGAGTGCTGTGGTTGCGAGATCGCTGCAGAGAGCGCTAGGGGCGAGGGCGCTGCAGGAAGCACTGTGGGGGCGAGGGCGCTGCAGAGGGCGCTGTGGGGCAGAAGCTCTGTGGAGAGCGCTGTGGGGGTGAGAGTTTTGTGGAGAACACTGGAGAGCACTGTGGGTGCGAGATCAACGCAAAGAACGCTGTGGGGCGAGAGCTCTGTGGGGAGTGCTGTGGGTGCGAAGCGCTGCAGAGCGCTGTGGGGCGAGCGCACTGTGGAGGCGATAGTATGGAGGTAGCAGACTAAGGATTAGCCTGCTCTGTTTGACGGGCCCCCAAAAAAAACACAATAGCTGGTCTAGACTGGGGAAGAAATTTGAAAATGACCGAGTGGCTAACTGATGAGAGAGACTAGGGTGTGGAGGAGTGGGAACGGAGGATGGAAGAAAGTAGCCGTCGTTACCGTGTGGCAGGGCTAGAGTGGGGGGGGAGAGTTGGGAAACAGTTCCACTGTTGGAGTGGAATGATACTGACGTGATACTGACCACGATGCAGACATGATAATTACTATGGTACTAACATGACGCTGACGTGATGTTGGACATAAACGCGATACTGACATGGTTACTGACCATGATACTGATACATGAAAGGGGTGGGGGATAGAAGGGCGAGGCAAAGGAGTGGCAGGGAAGGGTGGTGTAGCTCTGGAAGCCGTCACCAGCTAAGGCTGCTGGCCTGAAACGGCTTTAGGAGTGTCAGGGAGGGGATGGAGGGGTGGTGTAGTGCTGGAAGCCGAGTGGACAGACACTGGCTATGGCTTCAAGGCAGCCATGTCTGTGGCGGAAACAATGTTAGTAGCACCAAGCAGCCATGTCTGTGGAGGAAACAATGTTTGTAGCACCAAGCAGCCATGCCTGTGGAGGAAACAATGTTCGTAGTAACCAAGCAGCCATGTCTGTGGAGGAAACAATGTTTGTAGCACCAAGCAGCCATGTCTGTGGAGGAAGCAATGTTAGTAGCACCAAACGGCCATGTCTGTGGAGGAAACAATGTTCGTAGCACCAAGCAGCCATGTCTGTGGAAGAAACAAGTTAGTAGCACGAGGCAGCCATGTCTGTGGAGTATGCAATGTTAGTAGCACCAGGCATCCATGTCTGTGGCAGAAGCAGTGCAGTACAAACATTGGTTCGGGGGGGGTGCCTGGGGTGCGCTGGTGCGGCCACGGCAGTGCTTGGGTTTTGGGTGGTAGGAGAAATGGAAGGAGACTGAAATGGATGTAGGGATGGGTAGGGATGTGGGGGGAGGGGTTATTGAGAGGAGGACAGGACAGCAAGGAGGGTGGTAGAGAGGCGATGCCACCACTGTTAGCGGCAGCGATGTTTGGCTGGGTGGCATGCCCTGGAGTGGAAAAGAAATTGAAAGCAGGCGTGGCCTGGGTTGTGCTGGTGCCAGGTGTGGCCACGGCAGCGCTAGGTATTTGAGAAAAAGTGACAGAGGAAGACTGAGGTGGATGTAGGGATGGGTGGGGGGGAGGGGGGGATGAAAGTGCAGCCTGCGGTACGAGGGATGATAATGCTTGGGTTTTGGGTGGTAGGAGAAATGGAAGGAAACTGAAATGGATGTAGGGATGGGTGGGGTGGGGTGGGGGGGGGGGGGGGGATGAAAGTGCAACCTGCGGTACGAGGGATGATAAGATAGACAAGAAAGACATTAGGGGTGACATATATTACGGAATATATTACATATAGCATATATTACATGAATTAGGAACGCTGTAGCGATAGCAATAGCAGCTATAACCACGAGAGCAAAGGATGGCATGTATGGTAACTGCTAGCATGGGAGCATGATGCTAGTATCGCGCATGAAAGGAGGGAGCAACAATGCTAATAGCAGTGGTGCAGTAGTATGCATAGTATGAATGCTAGCGTGATAGTATGAATGGGTAGTGATCGATGCATTTGTGGTGATAACATCCAATTGGTGGATGAATAAGCGATGGAAGGCTATGAGGGGAATAGGGGGAAGATTGGTTAATTATTGAAATATATCTAGATGGATGATTGGATTTACTGTATGACGCAGAGGAACAAGTGTAAGCCTTTTAACACCATTATTTATGGCCTTAAATATTCATTTATTATTATGGGGGAAACAATGTTAGCAGCACCACGCAGCGATGTCTGTGGAGAAAAACAACTGGAGGAACAATGTTAGTAGCACCAAGCAGCCATGTCTGTGTGGAGGAACAATGTGTGAAGTGAACAATGTTATAGCACCAAGCAGCAATGTCTGTGGAAGAAAAGAAACAATGTTAGTTCGGTAGGAACATTGTAATAATAGCGGTAGCAGCTAACAAAGGGGGCGATATTGGTAGTATGTGTATGGATGCTAGTATGGGAGCATGATGCTAGCAAGCTCATGAATGGAGCGAGCAGCAGTGTTAAGAAGGAAACAATGTTAGTTCGGTAAGAACGTTGTAATGATAGCAGTAGCAGCTGTAACCACGTGAGCAATGTTGGTAGCATGTATGGTAAGAAAGCTAGCGAGGGAGCATGAAGCTAGGCTACGGAAATAGCAAATGTAAACATTTCTGAGCAATGGGTGGGTGGCAGGCACAGGGTTAATGGTTGGAAATGTATTGGAGGAGTAGTAGTTGGAAAAGAAATATGCAGGCTGGTGGAGGCGGTGTTATTCTGGGCAGGCGCGGCCCGGCCATCCCTGAAGCCTCCCGGAGCAGCGGGTGACGTCGTCCGGAGTCGCCGCGGTAGTTTGTGACGCGTGACGTCATTGGACCGCGACTGGCGCGACGAAGGCCCCGGTGTTGTTGTGCCGGCTGTTGTAGTTAGCGTTGTGGCTGTAGCTGGTAGCTACTAGCTAACAGCTGGATGAGCCATGGTGGCACGGGCCGGGGGAGCTGCGAGGCAAGCGTTTCGGGGATTGTTGCGTTCCAGCGTTGCTGGCCGTCGGGGACGCCGAAGCTGCTCAGTGGTTGGTGGTGGCCTCCTTGCGGTTCGGCCCCGCTCCCGTTCCCAAGGAGTCGGGCGATGTTGTGTGGATGCGTGGGACCGACCTGAATGATGTCGCCGTTTGGCTGGATGGTGGGATGATGGTAGATCGGCGTGGAAGTTGAGGTGTCTGGAGAAGCAGGATACGGAGGTGCTGGGAGAAATGGGACGGCGGGACTGGGACTGGCTGGAAGAGGTAAAGTGCTCTAGATGCTCCTGCTGCTGAAAACGTTATGAGCTTGAGTACGGATGTACGAAAGCGAATAAGGGGTTTCTGGGTAGTTCTGACAGGGTATAAATAGCGCCAGGTAGATTGGTGTGTGGGCGGAGTAAAGTTGTGTTTCTCCGCCTCCTGAACATCTGTTGTTCCAACGCCATTCATTGAATGTGTTTCTAAGGACACTAAAATGACTAAATAGTGTCCTATAAGGACAAAGCGTGTAATTCTGTTGGTTTAGTAACTTAGTGTGTTGTCATACTGTCATGTATATAGAATTATGAGTAATTTTGTCAAACTGTTTCAGTCTCTGAGTAGCAGAGTGAGGTCAGGAGGTTCAGGCTTTGGTTAAGAGGAGGCTGAAGTCCAAGGAGAACCAAGAGCGTGAGGCCTTTCTGCCTTCTGCTGCACATGACTGACATCTACTGGAAGATAAAAACATTATTTTTTACTGCGAAAAGCCAGAGAGCCACAATAATGTTTCCTCTTTTCTCCATGTCTGCTAAACTAAGAGGAAGCATAGTTTTTGTTTGGGTTGAATGTAAAATATTCACGTTTTTCACCATAACAAGGTCCTGAATTCAGCAAATGTTATCAGTGATGTCACATCCACTCAGAAGTGAGTCCCTTAAAGTGTCTTATGTTGAAGGTAGTGTGTGTGTGTGTGTGTGTGTGTGTGTGTGTGTGTGTGTGTGTGTGTGTGTGTGTGTGTGTGTGTGTGTGTGTGTGTGTGTGTGTGTGTGTGTGTGTGTGTGTGTGTGTGTGTGTGTGTGCCCAGCTGTCGTCGCATCAATTGCCCGAGATCTGGAAAAAACTGTCCCCTGGCTCGATGCCTCTGCCTACTGGGCCCGCAAGAAAGAGGCTAAGCCCAGACGCCCACCCCCGGCCAGCTCGACTCCGGTCCCTTGGACAACGGTGGCACGGAGTAAACATGGGGGTCCCCCACGCTCCATCATCTCCACCCCATGCTCCTTTACCCACCACCACCAGCAATGCATTCTCCCCTCTGTCCATTGCTGAATTCCCCCCACTCTCTGTCCATGTCCATGACTCTCTCCCTCCTGCGGGGTCTTCTCCTGACGCCTCCACGCCCCACTCGGCCAGGCCAGGTCGGTCCGCCCCTGGCCAGCAAAACGACCGCCACTTAATGTTAAAAGCGGCTGTCCGACGCCAGTCCGGGGCTCCCACTCCGCCTCAAACCCAATTACGGATGGGTGCCTCCACCGTGTGCACTACTCCACAGCTGTCCTCCTCGTCACAGCAGCCTCAGCCGCCTGTCTCTCCTGGTATCCATTGTCCCCAAACCACCCCAAATACTCCAGCCACCATCCCCCCACTTACTGTATACCCCCCTCATTACTAATCGTCGGCGACTCTATTGTCAAACACATCCACTTCCCTAACGCTATAACACGCTGTTTCCCCGGTGCGACTGTCCCAATCCTTTTAGATAAGCTCTCAGGTGTCCTCAATGAGCTCCCATTGTCGATTACAAGGGTCCTGGTTCACATTGGGACTAATGATACAGCCCTTCATACCTCCGAGTTGTCAAAAATAATTTTTTTGCACCTCATCGATCTCTTAGGCAGTAGTATCTCCGGTCCTCTCCCAACTCTCACCCGCGGTGACGAGCGCTTCAGTCGCATCGCTAGCCTGAATACCTGGCTCTTACGACTCTGTCGGGCCCACGATCTTAATTTCATAGACAATTTTAACCTGTTTTGGGACCGCTCCTCTTTTTACAGCCACGACGGACTTCACCCAAATAGACTAGGAAGCAAAATGCTTGGGGCTAACCTAGCCCGTGGTGTTAGTCACCACACTGCTCTGTCCACTACTGACCTGTCCGGCACAAATTGACTTCCCCCCGGTCCCAGTGCCCAATGCACTAGTTCCACCCTACCTCCCTGTCCCCCTCTCATTGGGATCGGATCACAACATGCTCATACTGTTCTTAACGATTTTGATGCTTTGTGTACTTGTGTAAATATAGCTCCACTTGTTTTCCATATCCCAGCTCTGATCAGACCGAGACAACACAAACCTGGCCACATCTCCAAGCGCAGCGTTGTGCCTATCCATCTCCGCCCGCTAAAACGCGCCACAACATCACCCAGCCCTAGTATTAATTTTCATATGGCCCTATTCAACACGAGATCCATAAAGGAAAAAACATTTTTATTACATAATTTTATCACCACTCACAACCTTGATTTTCTGTTTTTAACTGAAACATGGGTCCCTGCTGGCGACTCCACATCCTTTTCTGAACTACTCCCCCCAGATCGAACGTATTTCAGCACCCCCCGAACCATTAGCACTGGAGGGGGCTTAGCCTCAATCTTTAAAAACAATACTAATTGCAATCTGATTCAACCTGTAACCACCTTCTTAAGTTTTGAGCTACAATCGTCCCCGCCAGTTTTCTGCGCAATCATATACCGCCCACCAAAAAGCAAGGACTTTATAAATGAATTTGCCGTTTTTCTGTCAGAAACTATGATCAAATACGACCACTGCATAATTACTGGAGATTTTAACATCCAGGTCTGCTCTCAATCAAAACCCCTCGTCAAGGACTTTTTAATTCTCATTGATTCTTTTAGTCTCACGCAATCTGTATCCAATCCTACTCACGAAAAGGGCCATATTTTAGATCTTAACTAAGGGACTATCCGTCATTATTACCGATATTTGTACTCCCCCATGCACATCAGATCACTTTCCAATTTTATTCACTTCAACAATCCCCTGCTCATTAACCAAACCTAATGTATCTTTGCGTCGCACACGCGCGATAAACCCATCCACTGCAGCACAATTCTCCGACATTTTTAATGATTCTATGCCTACTGTCATGGACACAAATGATATCCCTACTGCGGAGGCACTCCTCCTGAATTTTAATTCCACATGCACTCGCATTTTAGACACTATTGCTCCACTCAGAAAAACACGCACTAAGGCACTTTCTGAGCCATGGCTCAATGACACCACCAGAGGCCTCAGCGCCTGCAGACGCGCGGAGAGACGCTGGAAAAATGACAGACTCCATATTAGTTTGGAAATCCTGCGCGGATGCCTGGTTACTTACCAGCGAGCCGTTAAAACTGCAAAATCGGCCTTCATCTCCAACACAGTATCAAACAATAGTCACAAACCCCAGGTGCTTAATGACATTTTTAACTCCCTTATTAATCCTCGCGATATCTCTCCTTTCACCCCATCACTCACCCTCTGCAACAACTTTCAAAAAATCTTCACTGACAAAATATCAGATCTTAGGTCATTGCATACCTTCACTGCTCCACCTTCTGCACCTTCACCCTGCCCTGCTGCTTTCGATCACTTCGAACTGGTATCACTCTCCTCACTCTCCGACATAGTCTCTCATCTCCGGCCCACAAATTGCCCCACAGATAGCATCCCCCCCGTCTTCTCAAAGAAGTGTTCTGCCCAGCCACGACCCAAGCCTTGTATCAATAGTAAATACATCCCTTCTCTCAGGACATGTCCCAGCCACTTTCAAACATGCTACTGTCCATCCATTAATCAAAAAGAAAAACCTAGACCCATCTATTCTATCCAACTTCAGACCTATCACCCAGCTACCTTTTCTATCTAAAGTCCTTGAAAAAACTGTCTATATCCAACTACAATCATTTCTAACCAATAATGACCTACATGAAAAATTTCAATCAGGTTTTAAACCGGGCCATAGCACCGAAACAGCCCTTTTAAAAGTTTTTAATGACCTAATTTTAACTGTGGATTCTGGTAGCCCCGCCATTTTGGTTCTGCTGGACCTCTCGGCGGCTTTTGATACGGTGGATCACAGAATCCTGCTCTCACGACTGGAACATCAGGTTGGCATCTCTGGCACGGCCCTAACTTGGTTCAGATCATATTTAACTGACAGGACTTTCTCTGTCCAGCTGGGTGAGTTCTCATCTCCCGCAGCCCCTCTCACCTGTGGGGTTCCCCAGGGCTCTATTCTGGCCCCCCTACTGTTCCTATTATATATGTTGCCCCTCGGATCTATCCTCTCTAAACATAATATTGCCTTCCACTGCTACGCAGACGACGTACAAATATACATGCCACTTGCGTCTAATAATAACAATAATTCCTTCACACCCTTGACCAACTGCCTAGATGACATTAAATCCTGGATGAATGCAAATTTCCTACACCTTAACAACAATAAAACCAAAATCATCATCTTTGGACACCACCTCCACTTGGACGCCCCCTCACCTCCAATATCCACAATAATGCAAAAAACCTAGGTGTTATTTTTGACAGCAACTTCAAATTTGATAAACAGATTAGCTCAGTCATAAAAACCATAAAAAACATTTACGACTCCTGGCCAAAATCAAACCATATCTCCCCCTCAAACAATTTGAATTAGTAATCCATGCCTTCATCACATCTAGGATTGACTACTGTAATGCACTATACTATGGCATCGACCTCTCCCTACTCAGGCGCTTACAACTTGTCCAAAACGCTGCTGCTCGCCTTCTCAGAGGTATCAAAAAATATGACCACATCACTCCAGTGTTGGCCTCTCTCCATTGGCTTCCGGTAAAATACAGAATTGATTTTAAAATGTTATTATTTGCTTTTAAATCCATCAATGGTCTGGCCTCCCCATATATGGCTGAACTCCTAACACCCCATAACCCACCCAGAGCACTAAGGTCTGCTGACCAGTCATTGCTGACTGTGCCATCAAACCTAACCCTCAAAACCAGAGGTGATCGCTCTTTTGCGGTGGCAGCCCCACAGTTGTGGAACAATCTCCCCCTCCACATCAGATCTGTTCAGTCCATCCAGATATTTAAGACCTTACTTAAAACCCATCTTTTCTCTCTGGCCTTTAACCACATCCAATCATAAAATGTCCTTTTTACTGATTTGTTGTATTGTTTTCTTTTCTTCGCTTTTTTGCTTTTACCTGTGCAGCACTTTGGTTCAACTAACGTTGTGTAAAAATGTGCTATATAAATAAAGTTTGATTGATTGATTGATTGTGTGTGTGTGTGTGTGTGTGTGTGTGTGTGTGTGTGTGTGTGTGTGTGTGTGTGTGTGTGTGTGTGTGTGTCTCCACTCATTGGTGGGTTGTTGTAGTAGGCCAATGTATCATACATTGGCTGCCCCATTCGCACTTTTTACCAAGCTACAAAAGCTGCCGATTTGTCCATATCAATGGTCCATGTGTGACCTGTTAAGTAGCCTGTTGTAGTCTGTCTGTAGGAGGCATAAATGGCAGAATGGATAATGTTCGGATTCATGAATCAAATTACTGAAGTGACGTGACTTGCGAATAGCTGTTGAGTCTGTCAGTGTGTGTGTGTGTGTGTGTGTGTGTGTGTGTGTGTGTGTGTGTGCGTGCGTGCGTGCGTGCGTGCGTGCGTGCGTGCGTGCGTGCGTGCGTGCGTGCGTGTGTGTGCGGGCACTCACTTGCTACAAGTGACAAAGTCACAAATTGACGCGCATATGTGGGCCGGGGGGGGGGTGCTTGATTCGAGTTGAGCCCCCACGAGCGCACAGATAATTCTGTACGTGCGTGTGTGTGTGTATGCACGCCCGTACGTGTCCAAAATAAGTACCTCCATGCACCTGCATCCATTTTGTAACTTATGTTTTAAATATAGTACATTATGAAATAATGACTAAACTTAATTTGAAAAATGACTAAAAAACTTAAAAAGTTAAGTCATTTAAAATGACTTAACCTTAATTTTAGATAATAGTCAATGGTCATCAGACCGGGCTGAAACCTTCCCAAATTTGGAAAAAAAACATCCGGACAGTCTGATTGAAACCAGCTCAGACAATATACTGTCTTATTAACATTTATTAATGTTTACGACGATTTGCAAAAATCACAGATCTACAAGCTCACAGGGTATGTCTTGGTGGATTAATTTCAACAAAGTAGAGCCAGTCAGTTACTAATGTTGCCCCTTGCCTTGTCTAGGATCAGATCCTACCAGAGTCTGCTCAGCTGTACTACTATAAAACATGATGGTCCACAGATGATGATGATGCAAAACCCATGTTGTTCATTAAGAAATAAACAACAATTCCTTAGGTATTATATTTTTTTGTATTGCATAGCATTTCACAGTATTTGTTTTTCATAGAATATTTCATTGTATTTGAAGGAGAAGTAAGTGATTATCATTATTATTATAATTATAATTATTATTATTATTATTATTATTATTATTATTATTATTATTATTATTATTATTACCCTTATGTAATAAATATATGTTAAATAGCTCTATATTCCGATCAAACAATCGGTGACCCACCTGAAAATGTATATAACCTCCTGTTACTGAACCAACACTCTATAGCAATGATTACTAATGAAAACCTTTTAGTTTTGACCTTTAATTACTATTTCATCTAATTAGTATGTCATAGTATAGAATCAGTGTGTAATATTATGTTTTGTCGTGCAGATACCAGAGATGTTACACAACGACGCGCCACACGGGGGACCAGGGCTTCAGTCACTGTGGGTTCTTCCTGCTCCAGAACGCGGGCATCCTGCTGGGTTTCTGCATCATGCTGCTCATCGGGCTACTGAACAGGCGTAACGCTAGCTCCTCAGAATGACAACTGTCCCCTGAAACAGGGGACAGTTGTGTGACGCTGTATGATCAAGTAGGGCGTTTACGAACAGTTAGAATATGGAGATAAGAGGTTTCTGCCCAACAGCAATAGATTTGCCCAGACGTATCAGTTGGGTTGAATCTTTGATCTTCTGGCTATACACGACTCTATCGAATCCCCCGACTTGCTCGATTAATATATTGCTGCTGTGTGTCCCAAGTGTCAAACTGTTGGCTGCTGGCATGTAAATGTGATCTTCGTGATCGCTGTCCCCTGAAACTACAGGTCCAATAACATGTTAGAGAGAGGGGGGGAGGGTCTTCTTCTTATTGGACCAAAACCCCACAATGCATTCCAGAGCGTCTGCAGTGTTACCATGTTTTCTGTCTGTGTCTGATGCAGCATGTTTAACGGTCAGTTCCACTTCAGAAAGGTCATGTTCTGTCATGTTTGTTAATCACAGCGTGTGTGTGTGTGTGTGTGTGTGTGTGTGTGTGTGTGTGTGTGTGTGTGTGTGTGTGTGTGTGTGTGTGTGTGTGTGTGTGTGTGTGTGTTACAGTGGGAAACCAAAGACAACTAGAAAAAGTGCTCCTCCTTGATCACATGACTATAGAGATCATGTGTACCGATTTGCGTGAAATGTGGATAAAATCGGAAGGAGTAATATAAGAAAACATGTTTTACATAAGTCGGACTCCTGGTGGCGCTATAAAAGGCAGCTGTGAAAAATGCAGGGCAAAGGTTTTTCCTTGACCTCTAGGGAGTGTGCATACAAAGTTTTACACAGATCGGTGCAGTTATCGGTAAAAACACAAATCGGCCTGTTATAGCGCCACCATGAGGCTGATTTGGAAAAAGTCAAATGGTAGTTCTTCCTCGGCCTAATGGGAATGTGCGTGCAAAATTTCACGGAAATTGCATGCTGTGTTCATGATTTGAGGCATTTTGTTCAAAATGGAGCACTCCTGCAAACTTTGGAAGCCAATCTTAGGCAATCAGGATGGAATATGGGAAATTGGATAAATCCGTGTTGATCACATGACTATAGAGATACTGTGTACCGATTTGTGTGATGTTTGGACAAAATCTGTAGGAGTAGTATCAATAAATGTGTTTTGCACATATCGGCCTCCTGGTGGCGCTATAACGGGACAATCTGAAAAATTTGGGCCAGAGGTTCTGAATTGGCATCCAGGGAGTGTGCGTGCGTAGTTCCGCAGCGGCCGGGCCAGCGGTGCCAGAGATTAGCTGCTAACGGACGGACAGGACGGAAGGACGGACGGACGGACGAACGGACGGACAGAGGGTAAAACATACTCTCTCGCCATGCCTTTCGGCCTGGCGGAGACAAAAAATTCTCTACCAGTTGAACCAGTATAGGCCTGGCTCAGTACAGCCACTGAAAAGAACCACACACCCCGTCAATGAGCATAATTATTCATCTTATGAAGAACTCATCCCTTTAAATGACTGATTAGTGACAATTACATTACTTTTCCCTACAGCTGACTTGTAGTGGTGAGAGAGGCCTGGCTGTAATCCTAACATCACTGGTTCATGTCGCATACAGTTAAATAAATTATCCCAGAATTACCTCAAAGTGCCCAAAGAGACCTTGAGAAAGAAACTATAGACAGTTTCAATCTGACTATAATAAGTCTATAAATGAATCTGGATAAAAGTACCAACTGAAGGACACAAATGTAATTAAAGTACAGCTACTGTATGCCTGAAAAGTGAAACTGGGAGAAGAAAAAGGAAAGTTAATCAACTATCTTGCCAAATGTATAGTTTAGTTTTCTTTAAAGGGTGTCATTTTAGTTAGTAGAATCTTTTTTAGTAGAATCATTTTTTTTAACACACAATTCGCCTTTCGCCTAACCTGCATTTGTTGAGCAGAGAATATGTTTGTGTCAAAAGTCAAACTCATTATTATATTGTTTTATTTTATTTATTTGTATTTTCTTAATTGCCTTTGTGTCAAGATTTGCCTGTTACAAAATGCCTGTTACAAGCATTTAGTGTAGATCTGGTAGAGAATCCAGGATCTTTATTTCCTGTCAAAATATTCTGTTTATTGTTTCTATTTTTGGGAGCGGCTCCCTCATGTATTAGCTAAATATCTGTAGGCAATCTTGTTTAAAATGTCATAGAAGAAAACTTAGTGTTTATTTATTTTGTTGTGTTTAATATAGTTTAATATAGTTTGAATTTCAGTTGTTGGATCTTCAATGGATCTACCAGGGCCCAATAAATTGAAGCCAGTCTGACGATCTCTTCCTTGTGGTCCTTGAAAGAAAACTGGTCGGTTCACTCACCCACAGGTGACGTGTAGGAGAGTATGAAAGCTGAAAGGGAGACAGTGTAGGAGAGGCGGACTGTAGGAGAGCTGAGAGGGAGACAGACAGACAGACAGTAGGAGAGCTGAGAGGGAGACAGTGTAGGAGAGACAGACGGTATCAAGAGGAGGTGTGAGTGTGTTTATTGACACTGATAATCCAGGATCCAGGATGAGGCAAGAACGGTTTTCCTCTTGAGGGTTTTATCCAAAATGTACAAAGTCTAGATCATCTGTGTGTTGTACACAGGAACTTACCTAAGGAAAAATGCTAATGCAAAATGTGGACAGAAATGAAAGAATAAGTGACTAAATATCTCTCCCAAGGTGAAAGTTACTTAAAGTACAGTACATTCAAGCATGAGACAAATCCATCATCATTAATGTCTGCTGTATGTATATGACCACAACGTCATTGCTGTTCCTTTGAACCAGGTTCATGTTGGTAGACTGTTATACTGTCAGCCACAGGATAAACACCACAGTAAAACATGTCACTATCTTTATATTAATCTTTTATGAAGCCATGATTGATGGTTAGCTTGGCAGAGGTGTGTTAGTTATAGTTATAGTTAATTTTCACTAAAAAAGGTCATCATTTTCCACATCCATTCAGAATGGAGTCTCTTGAAGTGTCTTAAGTTGTCTTATAGTTGAACTTATAAGTTGAACATATTTTTAAGGGCCTTGTCCACTGAAAGTGTTTTATGAGCAGAGGAGGTCTTTGGACATCATGTCCAGAGCGCTCTCATGTAGTGTTTGTTGACACCCGCATTGTTCAATCCTATGAACCATTGTTGTGATCGAACATCACGTCATCTGCACTATTGTCACAGATACACTGTAGCTTAGCTGGAACATTGTAAACATGGATGTCTCATGGTTGTGGTACTGATCCAACGTCAGGTCGTAAATGACAGGGTTGTCAGACACAGCCAGGAGGATCAAACGTGACATTGATGACCAGCAATCCTCTCCAAAAGTTTCTGTTTGAAGAGGCCCCAGGGTGCTTTAGAGCACTGATACACGACGTTCTTCACTGGGAAGAGTGAAGAACTCTCGCTCCTGAGTCCAGTGCGTCTTCACCATAGAAATGACCATGGCAGCAAAAAAAAAATGCTTTCTGTGGACACGGCCACCTAAAGCAGTGGTTCTCTCTTTTTGTGCCATGGACCCCCGAATTGATATATATTTGTCCCCGGACGCCCATGTGGAATTTTGTGTGTGCCAGGGACCCCCAGAAGAGAAGATTTGAGTAAAAAATATATATATATTATTAAAAGATGTTCAAACACAAGATTATTTTTAAATAGCAGTTGTACAAGCTTGCAGCTTGGCACAAAGTGATGCGCTGTGAGCTTGTATATCTGCTATTTTTGAATAGCCAACCTTTAAAATATGGATAAAGGGGTTCAAATGATTGGTATATGGATCCCAGGGAGAACCACTACCCTAAAGAAGAGGTCAAGTGAAGGAAGGATGTTTGGTTTTCTATTGGTTGTGCTCGTGTGGGAAGTGAAGCTCACATGGACAGAACCAACATGAACAGTTGTGTTGTACAGACGGGTGTGAATGTTCACTGTGCTCAATGACATTCCTAAACTAAATAAAACGTAATGCGATCACTGGAGGCACTACTTGCTCTTTGTCTGTTGCAGCATATTCAGCACTTTACTGAATAACTGAAATCTACAGTATTAGAACAATGTGTGTGTGTGTGTGTGTGTGTGTGTGTGTGTGTGTGTGTGTGTGTGTGTGTGTGTGTGTGTGTGTGTGTGTGTGTGTGTGTGTGTGTGTGTGTGTGTGTGTGTGTGTGTGTGTGTGTGTGTGTCCGTTGGACTGATAAGTGCCAAGTATCTTGTGCACATTGCCAGTAGACCAAGGAATTACCTTTAGAATTGTAATTGGAGAAACAGGAGACATCCTGATGTGGCACAAAACACAATTCAACACATTTAACCCATATGCCTATCTAAAACAAACAAGCAAACACAAACAAACATCAATTGTTTAGCACTCTGTGATTACCTGTGAATGAACAGCTCAATACAAATACACTGTATTATTATTATTTTTATTATCAATGGATGTATTATCTACAATATATTCCTTCCTGTCTCAGAGCTCACAAACTTTCAGTTCTACTGACAGGTCAGCTACTGTTCTGTTGTTATGCTCAGGTTCACCAGTAGGTTGCAGTGTTACTCTCTTTCTTGTTAAAGTAGTCACAAACTGGCTCTGGCACAAAAGGGACTCGCATGAATAATAAACGTGATAATTATTAAGCACTTTCAACGTGGCATCTATATTTTGGCCTTGTAAATGAGCTATTGTATTCATGAACAGTTAGATTCCTTTTATTTCTAAGATTTTAGAGAAAATTGTTGCTAACCAACTTTTAACCATTTTAAATAACCACAACATTTTAGATAAGTTTCAACCGGTTTTGAGACAATAGCTGTGCCTATATGCAATAATCACTAATTGAACAAGCATTTTGCAGATGTTACATGATTTTTTAGATTAGTTGTAAAGGCTTTTTCTATTCTAACTGCTTTAATACTTTTTTTTGTTTTTAATCTCACTGCATGTAAAGCACTTTTGCTATATAAATAAAATGTACTTACTACATACTAGTAAGTAGTAAGTATACACACACACGCGCGCACACACACACACACACACGCACGCACGCACGCACGCACGCACGCACGCACGCACGCACGCACACACACACACACACACACACACACACACACACACACATTTGAAATATGTATTTATGTCCACATAGAACAGAAGTACAAGATGTACAAAGGACATAAACACTGCCAGTGCAGTCAGATAAAGGGAAAACAGCCAGTTGTAAAGTGCATGTAAAGCAGAGCATTGTTATATACAAAACAAAAGATGGCATACTTGTCAAACACAGCGGACAACAATCATGTGTAAAGGAAACAACGCCTCCTCCAAATTGAGCGGCTTCCTAATAGCTGATATTGAGCAGTACCTTGCTAATTGTTTAGCCCTCCTTTTGGAAAGGCCGGCCATTTGCCCATCACAACCAACTTGTGCATGTGTTCCATTTGTTCTGGACTCTGTCCTCAGTTCCACTGTTAATTATACTGTATCAAATATTAACAAAACAAAATAACACACACACACACACACACACACACACACACACACACACACACACACACACACACACACACACACACACACACACACACACACACACACACACACACACACACACACACACACACACACACACACACACACACACAGACACACAGCCCCTTGGCCTGGCCTGCAGAGCCTGTGTTATCTGTGTATTATGTACTCCTGTGTATGTGTTTCTCCCTCAGATCCTGTAGGATCAGCCAACTTGGGGTTCCCAATTAGGTGCATTGGGAGCATCTGGCCCTTTAAAAAAAGAAAATAATGAGAAAAAAAACATAGTATATTTGTAAAAAAAAAAAAAAAAAAATCGGTCACATGTTTGTTTCCTCTCTTGACCAGCTTGAATGTATTGTAGGGGTTTGAAAAATGTCTGATATAGAGGATTTTGTGAAGACTCCATGTGAGAAGTCTTTAGATGGTTTTACTAAGGAGCAGCTACTTAGACTAGCAGATCACTATAAAATAGAAATCTATAACAAAAGGTGGAAGTGAAGTCAATTTTGAAAGCTAACTTGAGGGACATGGGGATCCTATAAGAGGATTCACCTGTTACTGGGGAAAAGGCAGCTGAAGTGGTTTGTCAGTCTAAGCTGCCCACTAGTCAGTTCACATTTGAACAACAAAGAGTTGCTTATGTTGCAATCAGAAGTGAAGAGGCTGCAGTCATAGAAGGAGTTGCAAGTAGAGAGGCTACGAATAGAGCTACGAATAGAGCAGTCTAGACTGGAGGTTGAGCGGACTAAACTGAGTTAATAAAAGTAGTAGGTCATCGGCTTCAGGGTCTCAAGATTTTTAAATTTTCAGCAATATGCGCCTTGTGCCCAAATTTTATGAAAAATACCCTGAAACCTTCTTTTTCATGTTTGAAAAAGTAGCCATGGTGCGTAAATGGCCAAAGTCTGCCCGCATGTTATGCTGCAATGTGTGTTAACAGGCAGGGCACAGGAAGCCTACTCATGTCTCATGTTAAAGCATCAGTGTTAAAAGCCTTTGAACTAGTTCCAGAAGCCTCATTTAGAGTTTGGGCACGATGTGTCATGTTATTTTGCTCGCTGGTGTGCAGCACTGAATGTAAAGGACTTTGATGGGTTATGTGACCTAATAGTCCTCAGAAAGTTGAAACTGCTGCAGAACAGGCTGCTTTAGCAGATGAGTATGTGTTGACACAAGTGCTCTTATGGGGAGTGGCGCTCCTTTGGCCAGCTGCACGCTGGTAATGACAGTGGGGATGATGGCCTACGTGTCAAAATGGGTTTTGCTGGTAGTTCAGGCATGGCGGTTGCACCAGAGGTGAAAACTGATCATGGCACGTGTGAGGAGAATATGTAACTTTTTGTCATAAAAAGGGCATTGGAAAGCTGATTGCTACACTCTAAAAGCAAAGACTAAGCCTACCTCTCATCCTGCAAAAGGCATTGCTGACGTCACTGATCTTACTGAATTTCACATCTCATACCTTTTGTAAGCATTATAGTTACTTTTGTTCATTAATCATTGTAACTTTTAGCACTACCACCGTGTCCTCCTCAATTTGTCATGGCCCCACGGGCCGGGTTGTGACACACCATTGAGGACTTCAATGTTGTAACAGCATAATTATATTGTAAGTGCATCTGATAATAAAAAAAACATTGAACCTTAAACCTGCTCCACATTGACCTGTATGAGACCATTATCCTATTAAAAAATGTGTTATCTGCTGCCTCTTGCCACATAATGAACAACAGTGTACAAATAGTATCTTGGCACAAACCAGACAATAAAATACGTGTTACTTTGACTTTGAACTTGTTTTCTTGCAGGGTTGCATTTCTGGGAAATGGGCTAAGTGACAGTTCATGGATGGTTTTACTTAAGTTAATAGTTCCAGGCACTTTTTGAGTACAAGTTAATTTAACTCATGTTAATTCATGTTTGCATAGCATTATTTAGAAATAACTCAATTTATTCTCTGATCTTTCATCTATGCCACTGTTCGATTCCTGGGTCCAGATGGAATTTAGTATATGTCACCATACCACTCTAAATCCTTCATAAAAAACATTTAATTCAAAGAAAATAAATATTGTTATATTGTTAGTGCAAATAATGCAGTCCAGGACATTATAAATGTGGTACAATCACACTGAGTGGCAAAGTAAGAGTTTCTGCAAAATTGCAGAAACAGCAAGGACATTTCACCAAGCTTAAATAACAAATGATGGTCTCATCAGGACTAATTATTTCCTGGCTCACAAGATGGTGAAACACAGCGAGCCATCAGCTGAGGGGGGATTTATAAAAGAATGCCTTGTGCATTCTGCAGCAGTCGTCTGCCCTGTCAAGAAGGGGACGTTTGCATACTCTATTTTATTTTTTTATGTTTTCTTTTTTGAACTGCAATATGTGGGTAGCTTGTAAAAAAAAAAGAGAGAAAGGACATAAAAATGTCAGTTAATTTGTATATCAGACTGGCCAACAGAAATCTCATACATTTCTCATGTAGCCCTCATGGAAAAGTATTGACACCCCTGATATATCAGGTAGGCAGGCTTACTGTATATTGTATTTGTAATAAATGGTACAGTAAATTTATATACATTTATATAGCTTTTTATCCAAAGTGCTTTACATAGATGGTGCATTACATTCACCCATTCACACAGACGGTGGAGGAAACCATGCAAGGCACCAACCTGCTCATCGGGAGCAATTAGGGGTTCAGCGTCTTGCTCAAGGACACTTCGACAGTAACTCTTCTGGGGGAGCCCGGGATCGAACTGGAAGCCTCACAGCTTCCATCCGGCCGCTCTACCAGCCACTCTACCCCTGAGCCCCCTACCACTGCATATTGTATTTGTAATAGAGATGTTAATGTACAAACTGGGGCTCCTGGTTGCAATTTCTCTTTTTTTCCCTATCCCTTTGTATCATTATTATTATTCCAGGTGTAAAACAAGGAGAAGAGGATCCAACTGATTTAACTTATTGTACCATTCATGGGTGAACCATGGGTACAATTACAAGTAGGCTCCCACGTAAATAGGACCACAATGGTCCCCAGGACCTTTTTTTGTTATCCTTTTAGCCCACGTTTTACTGTACTGCACCTCTGTGCTGTTTACATTTTGGACTAATAAAGTATTTAATCAATCAATCAATCAATACATTTTTCATGGACACAACCCACATACTCAGCTGCATGCACTGCTGACTACAAATGCATGTTCCTTACAATCGGGGCACTGGGAAAAAGTAGCGCTTGTTTTCTCCGTCGTCACCCCCCCGTGGTCGCCATCCGTAGTCCTTGTGTAGTCTGTGTGTGATTGTGCATCTCTCTCTGTCCTGCTAGTGTGCCACTCTTTTCTGTGTTGCCTTACTCCCAATCAGTCCAGTACTCTTGTTTGTCATGCCAATCCAGTTTTCAGTCTTTTGCCTCGGTCTAGCCCTTGTCCCTGCCTGCAGTCTTGATGTCATCTTGATGTTCTGCCTTGCTGTTCTACTCTTCATTTAAGAAGGTTCGCCTCAGATCGGATGATCACACTGAAAATGGAACACACTCATTATACATTTGTTTGTTGCAGCTGTGTTGGTTAATAGTATGCCATGTTTTTAATCTGCTGTAGCTTTTAACCTGAACTGGAAAACTAATTTCAAAATCAGCCAGGGGTTTCATGTCCCTCATTAATGAATCTTTGAGACATCCAGTGAACAGGATTTTTCAGATCCTTTACCCTATAAAACCATTTTATCTGCTGTCTGTTGCCACATAATGAACTGCTCATCCCGTCCGTGTGTGTGTGTCGATGTGTCCGTCTGTGAACAGCTAATCTCCGACACCGTTGGCTTGATCGCAGCGGAACTGTGCACAGACACTCCGTGGATGCCAATTCAGAACCTTTGCCCCAATTTTTTCACATGGGCCTGTTATAGCGCCACCAGGCCGGAGGCCGCTTTTTCCAAAACTCATTTTTGGACAGTACTTCTACAGATTTTGTCCAAACATCACGTAAATCGGCACACAGTATCTCTGTCATTAAGCGAAACCGGTATTTCTGATTTTTCATGTTCCATCCTGATTGGCAAAAAATGGCTTCCAAATTTTGCGGAAGTGCTCAGTTTTGAACAAAATGCCTCAAATCGTGCTCACAGCGTGCAATTTCCCTGAAATTCTGCACGCGTATTCCCACTATGCCGAGAAAGAAATGCCACTTATTTTTTTTTAATTACCGCTATAACAGGCCGATTTGTGTTTTTACCTATAACTGTACCTATCTTTATAAAACTTTGTATGCACACTCCCTAGAGGCCAAGGAAAAACCTTTGCCGTGCATTTTTCACATCTGCCTTTTATAGCACCACCAAGAGGCAGACACATTTTTTGATATTACTCCTTCCCATTATATCCAAATTTCACACAAATCTGTACACATGATCTCTATAGTCATGTGATCAAGTCGGATCTGTTTGATTTTTCATATTCCATCCTGATTGGCTAAGATTAACATCTAAAGTTTGCAGTAGTGGCTTGTTTTGAACAAAATGCCGCAAATCATGAACGCAGCGTCTGATTGCGGTGAAACTTTCCACGCACATTCACACTATGTTGAGGAACAAATGCCACCCTTTTAACATTGTCCTGTTGTAGCGCCACCAGCAGGTCAAATTTAGCAAAGCACATTTTTAGCACAAAATGCCTCAAATCATGAATGCTGTGTCCGATTGCCGTGAACGGCCTGGGGAGAAATTATGGCACCCTTTTCACATTGGCCTATTATAGTGCCACAAGGAGACCAAAATAACCTACCTGACCTGGCGGAGACCTGTGCTCCGAGGAGCACTTTTTCTATAGTTAATCATTGTTACTTTTAGCACTACCACCGTGTCCTCCTCAATTTGTCATGGCCCCACGGGCCGGGTTGTGACACACCATTGAGGACTTCAATGTTGTAAAAGCAAAATTATATTGTAAGTGCATGTGCTAATTAAAAAAAACATTGAACCTTAAACCTGCTCCAAATTGACCTATATGAGACCATTATCCTATTAAAAAAACTGTTATCTGCTGCCTCTTGCCACATAATGAACAACAGTGTACAAAGAGTATCTTGGCACAAACCAGACAATAAAATACGTATTACTTTGACTTTGAACTTGTTTTCTTGCAGGGTTGCATTTCTGGGAAATGGGCTGAGTGACAGTTAATGGATGGTTTTACTTAAGTTAATAGTTGAGTTCCAGGCACTTTTTGAGTTAATTTAACTCATATTCATTCATGTTTGCATAGCCTTATTTAGAAATAACTCAATTTATTCTCTGATCTTTCATCTATGCCACTGTTCGATTCCTGGGTCCAGATGGAATTTAGTGCATGTCACCACACCACTCTAAATCCTTCATAAACACATTTAATTAAAAGAAAATATAATAATTTTTTTGTGCAAATAATGCAGTCCAGGACATTATAAATGTAGTACAATCACACTGAGTGGCAAAGTAAGAGTTACTAACAAAATTGCAGAAACAGCAAGGACATTATACCAAGCTTAAATGTCTCATCAGGACTAGTTATTTCCTGGCTCACAAGATGGTGAAACACAGCGAGCCATCAGCTGAAGGGGGATTTATAAAAGAATGCCTTGTGGATTCTGCAGCAATCGTCTGCACTGACAAGAAGGGGACTTATGCATTCTCTATTTTATTTTTGTATGTTTTCTTATCATTTGAACTGCAATATGAATGTGGGTAGCTTGTCAAAAAAAAGAGAGAAAGGACATACAAATAAAGTGAAGTTCATTTGTATCACATTGTATAACAGAAATCTCATACATTTCTCATGTAGCCCTCATGGAAAATTATTGACACGGCTGATCTATGCAAACCTGTGCACTGGTGATATATCAGGTAGGTAGGCTTACTGTATATTGTATTTGTAATAGAGGTGTTAATGTACAAACTGGGGCTTCAGTCCCTTTGTATCATTGTTATTATTCCAGGTGTAAAACAAGGAGAAGAGGATCCAACTGATTTAACTTTTTGTACCCATATGGTTCACCCATGGATGGTACAATAAATAGGCTACCACGTAAATAGGACCACAATGGAAACAAGTCCCCAGGACTTTTTTTGTGTTATCCTTTTAGCCCACGTTTTACTGTACTGTACCTCCGTGCTCTTTACATTTCGGACTAATAAAGTATTCAATCAATCAATCAATCAATACATTTTACATGGAGACAACCCACATACTCAGCTGCATGCACTGCTGACAACAAATGCAGGTTTCTTATAATTGGGGCACTGTGAAAAAGTAGCGCTCGTTTTCTCCGTCGTCACCACCCGCACTCCGTCGTCACCCCCCCGTGGTCGCCATCCGTAGTCCTTCTGTTAGTCTGTGTGTGTGATTGTGCATCTCTCTGTCCTGCTAGTGTGCCACTCTTTTCTGTGTTGCCTTACTCACAATCAGTCCAGTACTCTTGTTTGTCATGCCAGTCCAGTTTTCAGTCTTTTGCCTCGGTCTAGCCCTTGTCCCTGCAGTCTTGATGTCATCTTGATGTTCTGCCTTGCTGTTCTACTCTTCATTTAAGAAGGTTCACCTCAGAACAGATGATCACACTGAAAATGGAACACACTCATTATTCATTTGGTTGTTGCAGCTGTGTTATTTAATAGTCTGCCATGTTTTTAATCTGATGTAGCTTTTAACCTGAACTGGAAAACTAATTTCAAAATCAGCCAGGGGTTTCATGTCCCGGACCCTCATTAATGAATCTTTGAGACATCCAGTGAACAGTATTTTGTTCAATTTGTTCACAATTATTGGAGGGTTTTGAATAAATAAAAAAAGAATTACATGCAACTGTTTGTAGTTGTAAAGTTATGTACAGTATTTGCTTCTACAGAGTTTCCTCATTTAGTTATGCAATCAACTTTTGCATTTAGTTATTCAAAAGTTGACTTTCACACACTTTTTGAAAATATGTTAATTCATGATGCAAAGAAATATGTAGTATTTAATCTACTAATTCTTTGATTATTAATCTGCATACTGGTTCTCTGGTGATAATCATTTATATTGTACTTTTTGAAGAGGAGCGAAGTTACTTATTTTTAACCCTCTAATAATGACTGGGAGAACCCAGAGATAGAGCAGACACTTTCTTTATAACCAAATATATATGGAACGGATGTGTATAGTCTTGTGTTGTCTCATCTAGTTTGACAAACTGGACCTTAACTCATTTCCGTAGGGTATTATTTTCCATAATGTCTGGACCCCCATCATCAGAGCAGCAGATGGATGTCTCCAAAATAAACCTTAATACATCACAGTACTGTCTTGGTACTGCTCAGTGTGACCCAGCCTTGCCACCCAGGCAACATGACACAATACTTAGTCATTTAGGCTACTAAATTGTTCACCTAGCATGTACAGTTTACTATTTCTAACATTATAACATTATTTTAATACATGTAATATAATGTAATATACTGTATGTAAATAAAGGTTTTAAGGCACTTCTCAAATACATGTTATTTGAGATGAACACACGTTGTACGGTATGCACCTTTCATCTTAACTCATTAACCAGCCTCTCATCAGGTCACCTGGCTGTAAGCCCAAACATCCTCTATACTGGAGACAGTCTGTGTTCAACCAACGACCTTTGATACACAGGTTATGATAAAGAATATTTTATATGAGAGAGATAGATCAGATTTGATGAAAAAGTGCTCATCGGAGCACAAGTCTCCGCCTGGTCAGGTAGGTTATTGTGGCCTCCTTGTGGCGCTATAATAGGCCAATGTGTAAAGGGTGACATTTCTTCTTAGGCCTTTCAAGGCAATCGGACAATGCATTCATGATTTGAGGCATTTTGTTCCAAAAATGTGTTTTGCTAAATTAGACCTGCTGGTGGCGCTATAACAGGCCAATGTGAAAAGGGTGGCATTTCTTCCTCGGCCTAGTGGGAATGTGCGTGCGCAATTTCACGGAAATCGCACACTGCGTCATGATTTGAGGCATTTTGTTCAAAATGGACCTATCCTGCAAACTTTGGAAGCCAATATTAGCCACTTAGGATGGAATATGAAATATCGGACACATCCGTCTTGATCACATGACTAGAGATACTGTGTGATTTTTGGACAGAATCTGAAGGAGTAAGAGCAAAAAATGTGTTTTACAAAAGTCAGCCTCCTGGGGGCGCTATAACAGGCCCATGTGAAAAATGTGGGGCAGAGGTTCTGAATTGGCATCCAGGGAGTGTGTGTGCACAGTTTCTCAGCGAGCGGGCCAACGGTGCGGGAGATTAGCTGCTCGCGGACGGACAGGACACACGGA
Organism: Gymnoscopelus microlampas; assembly: GCF_963454915.1. NCBI lineage: Eukaryota > Metazoa > Chordata > Actinopteri > Myctophiformes > Myctophidae > Gymnoscopelus > Gymnoscopelus microlampas. Next base: position 14,040,724 of record NC_139942.1, read on the forward strand.
CACACGGACGGACGGACGGACAGGGGGTAAAACATACTCTCTCGCCATGCCTTCGGCCTGGCGGAGACAATAATAAAGAATTTTGTTTCCCATGGAAGCTGTCAATGATTTGCTTCGTTATTGTTAACCTACTTGTCATTGAGCTTGTATTACAAACATGTTTAAAGGAGACACACCATGAATTTCATTTTTTTGTATTTTTTGGGCTCCCCAGTGTCTCTTGTACCCCAAAAAATATATTTTTTTAACATTCAGTCATTCATTCTCATTTCAGAGATTTTCAGAATGGGCGTGTCTGAACAGGCCATTCTCAGAATGGCAAGTTTGCTTACATCACGAAACTTTCTGCCCATTGTATTTTGACAGACAGAATTGCTCAGTAGCACCCCTCTGCCCAACAGGACGTTTTGGTATTGCAGCTGAAAGTGCTTTATAAGCCTGAGAGAATTGGATGAGTATATCTGAGTGTTGATTTAGGCTCAAACCTTTTGAAAATGGTTTGAGGGACATACACCATATGATATTAAATATCAAATATATTTTTTAAATTCATGGTGTGTCTCCTTTAAGAGATTTGAAACACTTTGGCGTAGTCCTAGTTCTACTTCTATCACCAGTGCACAGGTTTGCATAGATCAGGGGTGTCAATAATGTTCCATGAAGGCCACATGAAAAATTCATGAGGTTTCTGTTGGCCAGACACAAATCAACTTCACTTTAGTTATTTGTATTTCCTTTTTTTCTTATTTTTTACAAGCTACCCACATATTACAGTTCAAATAATAATAAGAACATAAGAAAACATTAAAATATATACATGCAGCAGGTGTTGGCGACCCTAGGATATCATATAATATATACAGTATCAGACGTCGGAGATGCGGAGAGAATAGAACGTATACTATTTCTTAGTAGAATTCATATGGATTCCTAACAGCTTGTTCCTTATGTCATCTCATTCTCAAGATGTAAAATGGTATTTTTTACATAATTTCTGTAGAGACCTTTTCACACCTGGTTAAATTTGGCTACATTGCCATTTGAATACATTTGTTCAACTGGCAATATAATAGCAATGCAGTGCATGAATAAAAAAATAACAGAAGAGCTGAATTGTTTTTGTTTTGTTCACAGCCCCCCTGGCACTCTTCCTGTACCTCTCCATGCCACCTTTTCTTTTGATTGATACTAGTCTATTATGCAGGCATATCTTGGTCACTTGTTCTCAGGTTTGTCACTTGGTCCCTCTCCATCTACCATTGAGAAACATGTATATATTTTTTCAGTTGCTTCGTATTGATATCTAATGTATTCAATTCTTATTTTCGATTTGGCCTAAGTAAAAAGGATCTCGGGTCCAGTGTAGTGACTGGGCATAACGTTTTTTTTTCTTCCCCTAAATGTTTTAGTTTTAAATGTTTTTATAGGTGCACCAACATTTACAAAGTGGGAGTGTTGTACTGAGGAGTTCCAAGGTGTTGATGGGTATAACTGTGTGAGTGCGAAGCAGGACATTGTTCAAAAATGTCCCACGGCCCAATTGAAAGGGAGAAATTATCAATTCGTCAGAGTAGGAGTGGTTTTCTCTTCTGGCTTTATAAAGACGTTGCAGAGAACATCTTCCTCATCTCTTGTTTCGGAGCACCAACAGAAAACAGTAAGTCACTAAGAGCTTCTTATAATTGATCTGTGGGAAGGGAAAATATTTGACAATACCATCCAAGATAGCGGTAGCAAATCACTAATTTGTTGTCTACATGTATAAATAAATTAATAGGGTGTAATCTGTAGTTTTTACTTAATGTATGTGTGCGGTGTGGTACAATCTTGTCACTTAAGATGATTCGTAATTTTCTTGGTTTATAGTGTAGAAAATATTAGGTTTTACAAGCATACCTAATATTCATCTTAATGAGGGAGTGTATGTCCCCGGGTTCTATATGTTCCCCGCTTACCTAACCCTAACCCTAAACCTGAATAATACCAACAGTATGGGGCTCCTAGAATTCACTTTGACTTTTATGTTAGATAATAAGGATGTACGCATACAGGAGACACATAATATAGCTAGAGCAACTGATCCCACATACATTTAGACATTAGACTACATTTAAACGATGACCAATTACGTTACACAGTTTATATCATTTACAGTAATCTTTAGGTCCATTTTGTGTGTAAGATGGTGTAACTGAAGTGTCTGTCTTCTGTTCAGGTGACTTCATTCATCACTGACACCAGCTGCGATCAAGACCTGTATGTTGAATGACACCCAGTAAGTACCAGTTCATTCCCTTAACCCATGGCACGCAGTTTACACACACATTTGCACTCACTGAAAGGACAGCAATTAGTTTAGTCATGTTTATTTCGAATATGTTAATAAAAACAGAACAATGTTTTGCTATATATATATATATATATATATATATATTTTATATTTTTTTTATTTTTTTTGGATATATATATATATATATATGCGGCGGTCCCGCGGATTAGGAGACACTGCCGCGCTGAGGAAACTGCCACGGTTGTTGGCAGTTACCTGCAATGCCGCGTCTGACGCCACTGCCGGAGAATGCACTCGCTCCTTCTGACTTTGCCACTCAATGAAGAGACAGGGATTGTACTAAGTCAATAATGACATGGTCCTCAATGGCATTATTTAGCAATGTTCTCATTTTTTTCCTTATTTATTTTTTCATTTCTGCTTAATTTTAATAGGTCAGTGTAGAGAGACAAGAAAGGCTAGAGAGTGGTGTAGAGGCATGCAGTAAATTCCAGCTCGCCAGGGAATCGAACCATGCAGTGAAAGATCAAAGCAGGAATGGTATAATAATTGTTAAATAATGCTAAGAGACATGGACTCTCAGCCCATTTCCCATAAATGCAACCTTACAAAGTTAAATTAATTTGTATTTCATTATCTGGTTTGTGTCAAGATACTCTTTGTACACACTGTTGTTCATTACGTGGCAGCAGACAGCAGATAACATGGTTTTATAGGATAATGGTCTCATACAGGTTAATTTGGAGCAGGCTTAAGGTTCAAAGTTGTTATTGTCACATGCACTCACAATACTGAGTTGTGTGATGATCCAAATAATCCAGCGAAAACTAAATTTACACGCAGGATCTGTATATGACAAATTTCACTATTAAAGACCAGCTGAAATGAATAATGTTTTCATATTTGTCAAATTGCACTATCAATAATAATATTCTTTATTCATATCACTGTTCATAAAGTCAGTGTAGCATTTGATTGTGTGGTCAATTATACAGTAAATAGTTGATTTATGATGTATGTAAATCTGCCACAGTAGGAACAGTGGTTGCATAACCACTACTTAACTGGACGTGCGCACACCGCACACATGTCGTAAAATTGGTGCACTCTGGTAGGTGCATCCCTGGGTGTAACACTCTCAATGCCGAATAAATGATTTCATTCTCTCAACCTTGGTCAGATAAAAGCCAGAGGAAGAGAGAGGTTCTCTATACCATTCATAGCAGAGGTTAGACAACAAGGTGACTGTAAGTATCAACCTGCATATCATTACTATTTATAGTTATAGTTTTTTTTACCTTTTTGGTTTGTTTTGTACTTACTACTGTTGTTACTTTTATCATGTTGTATTACATACTGTATAAGTATATATAAGTCATGTGACATGAATCATGATTTAAGTTAAATCGTTAAAGGTGCTACAGTAAGTCATATTTTTGTTAAAATCGTCATCATTGCTATATAGTGTTTGTTCAGTAACAGGGGTCTCCCTATCTCTTCAACTTTTAAATAAATAGAAAATACATTTTTAGATAGGACACCAATTTCATCCAATCAGGAGAGAGAACCCATTTAGTGTTTAATCACTTCCAATTCCATTTGTTTATCTTGTATCCTGTATGAGTTCTCTCTCCTGATTGTATCAAATTGGTATCCTGGTCTGAAAATGTATTTTCTGTTTTATTTACTGTTAAGAGTTCTGCATATTTGCAACTCTACAGGACTGGTTAAAATCAAGGAAACTGTCCGGTGGTAGGATATCTAAAGTAATCTTGAAAGTTAGGAGTTACGATTTGATTAAAAAGACTCCTAGTAGCCTATAGTAACACATGTTACAAAGCTGTTGCCAGTGTTTGGGATTGACAACCATATTTACTAATCAGGCTGAATACTGAACTGTACTTAACAATAGAGCAGAGTGAAACTTGAAAAGTGCACTCTAAAGAGCGAAGATCTCCATCCGCAAGACTTTCAAAGCAATATAAATTAACTGTGTCTTATGTGATGCAGTGTGTGAATTTGTACATATTTGTTCTGGAAGGGGCAATGTACATGGTACTTTCTTTCATTGGCTACTAAGGCTTCGTTCATACTTTCACAGGCATATTTTTAAACTTAGCTTTTTTGTTTTAGTTTTTTGAAAAGGTCCACGTCGGCCCCGTTTACAAAAATATCTCTGTCCACTCTACAACGTATTAACTACGGTAAAAAACTCAGCTGTCATCGCTAGACTGTCTATTTACAGCGGTCAACAACTGCAGTCTCACGATGACAGCCACATATATCTTATTAAAGATTTATCTTTGTAATTTTGAAAAGATAATGATAATTTCTTAAAATAATAAAATGTATAACAAAATTATACATTGAGCAGGGAGCACATCGAAAAACACGGTATCAGAAAACAATGTGTATTACTGTATGTCTTCTTATATTTCCCTGAATCGATTATTTGACAAAGTTTGCAATCTTTCAAATAAATGTTTATTCAAACGCTCGTCCACCTCCCAATGCGTATCATTGAGAGTTATCTCTCTCCTTAAATTAAGCAGCGACTGGATTTAAGTGAGGAGCGGATAAGATGGCAAATCAAATGAATTTATAAAGGTTTTTATTAAATTATTAAGGGTTTGAGGTCTATAAGGCTCGAAGCCTTATTGCATCTCTTGGCTTTCACTATTATTATTATTGAGGGTTCGAGGCCTATAAGGCTCGAAACCTCTTTGAAACTGTTGGCTTTCACTATTCTTCCGCCGTTTTTTCTGTCCTGGCCTAACCGTGTGGTCACTTTTTACAAAACTCGGCAATATGGTAGATAGTGGGGTGCCAGGACACTCAGTCATTTCAAATTCATGTGAAAGTTAATTTTTCACTTCTAATTTGTAGATAATGGTCTATAGAACAATTTGGCTCGAAGATATATGAGCCAGATTGAAAAAGAAATATTGTTTTTGCCCCATTTCCAAAATGGCCAAAATCGGAATTATGATGTTTTGATCAATTTCTTAATTTTCCCACAATTGCTGTGTAATATTCTTTTTTATTGTTATATCACGTCAATACTGTGTGAGGAATCAACTGGAGTTAAAATATTGATGTTTTGAATATTCTGGTATGGAAAAAAATTAAGATGGCTGTCATCAAATTAATTCAAATTACACCTAACTTCTATTAGGCCTGGACAGTCAGTCATTTCAAGTTGTTGTGAAAGTTTAGTTTTCATTTCTAATTTGAAGATAAGGGTCTATAGAACAATTTTAGTTTGAGTGTCAAGAAACCAGATTGAAATGTTTTTGTTTTTTTTACCCATTTTCCAAAATGGCAACAATCGAAATTAGTCTACAAGTAGGTCAGATTTCCAAAAATCTTAACCATGAAGGCAAATTGTGTTAATTTATGGCATACATGATTTTAGGGGTAATAAGGGGTGCTGGATCCAAATCTTCTGTATGCCCAGCTCAGAAATGGTTCAGAAATGGCTGATAATGGCTCAAAATTGACCATTTAAAGATGGTGGCCACCACTATGCTGAAATATATTTAAAACAACATATACTTTTGACTAAACCAGGTATAAACTGGATTGCATTTTGCTTTATTGGGTTTTCATATGGGGAATACAATGGCATATTCTGATTAGAGATAAAATATGAATTGTCATTTATTGGTGAATAGGTTTTCCAACTAACTTTATCCCCATTACTTTATGACATATCTGCTCTACAATAAGTACTTACAATATATGGATTTGAAAAACTCCCGACCTGGGGATTGAGCTGGGCCATCAGGTGTATAGGGAAGATGGGCTACTCAGTGGGGATACAGTGAAGAGACATGGCCTATTATGGGCCAGGGTGTGAAGGTTGGTGCAAAGCCATCAGAACCCACTGTCTGGATGAGTGTAACAGGACTATGGAGCCCCTCAGGTGGGTAGAGGGGGGTATGGAGTGGGTGGTGGGTTTGGAGGTAATAGGGGGTCTGGTTTATGAGTTTAGTGAGCATAGGATGCCCCTCAGGTGGGTAAAGGGGAGTATGGGGGTCACTGGATAGATCCCTGGGCACTTGGAGCATGGAAGATCAAAGTTATGGGGACCAAGAAAGCACTCCATCACTGATTCCCTTTCCCATCTCATAACAGCTGCTAAAGAAATAATGCTGTAGAGTGGGGCACTTGTGAGCCCAGGAGGAGTGCTCATAGCCGGTTAGAGAGAGTGTTGATATGTGAGTCGGTTGCTAGTGATGGTGGTTCTAAGAACTCCATGTAGTGCATGGCTATCCGTACGGCCGACAGGGGTGTCCCTATGTCGGTCTGGATCATTGGATACGTTCATCCCAAGTGGACCTCCATGCGTCATATGGAGGAGAATGGAGCACAGGGCATCATGGACTGTTCACCTTTCCCCTAAAGCTGTTAAAAAGCTCCAGATAAAAAGCAACGGTAAACCCTATCCCTGCTACACTCCGCCTCTACCCGTTCCTAGACACCCAGTACACTGTATGTTCTGACAGTTCTGCACTGATCTCCACACCCTCTCCATGCCTCTTCACTGTATCCCCACTGATGAGCCCATCTAACTTATACCCTTAATGGCCCTGCTCAGCCCTCAAATCTGGAGCTTATCAAAACTGTACAGGGGAGAAGGGGGACAACCCAGGACTTCCAGCTGTCACGGGTTCCCTTAGGCCTAATTTGTTCCAAATTGTTTGTAATATCCCCTATAAATGACAATTTTCCCAATATATGTTTTAAACACGTTCCTCACATTTGATCTCAAATCAGAATATGGGATTGGATTCCCCATATATGAAAACCTAAAAAGCTAAATTCAATCAAGTTTCTGCCTTGTGTAGTCAAAAATATGTTTTACGTAATATATTTCAGCCTAGTGGTGGCCGCCATCTTTAAATGGTGAATTTTGAGCTGGGCATACAGCAGATTTGGATTCAGTACCACTTAATACCCCCAAAAAACATGTATGCCATAAATTAATAGAAATCCTGCCTATATTGAAAGACATTTAACATGCTGTTCTGGAATGATTTATCTTAAAATTGAAAGTAATACTACTAATAATAATTGACATAGCAAAACACTGTAATGTTAGTTATTCAAGTAGATATATGGGTAGTGGAGACAAAAATGGAATTCTATTCCGACACATACGTTAGCGCATAGACCTCTTCTGACTATTCTTGTGGAAATGTGCAGATAGCAGAAGAAATATTGCATCTTTGTGAAATATGTGTCAAGTACCAGTTGCTACTCCTGATCCTGAATCCATAGATACCTCATTATGTTCATATTGGATAATCCAATCAAAAGTTATAACAGTTCGCATATTTTTCTATGGCTGGTGTGGGGTTGGGAACCGCTGACACCCCCTAGAGGCCATTTTCTTTATCTGAGTGCTTGACACTCGAACCAGAGAGAGTTCTATAGACCCTTAACTTCAATTTAGTAGTGAAAACGAAACTTTCACATCAATTTCCAATTAAAACAACAAATTACCCATACTCGGTCCCCTACTATATCTATTTTTGTCGATATGCGCCAATACTGGAAAATGAAATTGATGCTATGGGTAATATGCTTGAATTACCAAATACTACTCCTGATCCTGCATACATATCTCATATGTTCAAATCGGATAATCCAATCAAAAGTTACAACAGTTAACATATTTTGCTAGGGCTGGCAACTGCCGGCGCCCCCTAGAGGCCAATTTTTTATCTGGGTGAAAATATCTTCGACCAGAATTGTTTTATAGACCCTTACCTTCAAATTAGTAGTGAAGACGAAACTTTCACAAGAATCGGAAATGAAAATTAAAAATTGCATTGACACGGAACCCCACTAAACGGCGAAGACACGAAACTCACAACCATTGGCCAAAGGGTGGCGCTGTAGCACTCAATTGAAATGCCAACTTTGAAACAGGGCAACTCATGCCCTGTTTGACCTACAGCCATGAAACTTCGATACACACATGCGTCTCCTCATGCCTAACAACTTTCATACTCTGACTTTTGACCTCTGACCTTTAGATCTCCCACCATTTTGAATTATATGAAAAACAGTCAAAATCTATCTCCTCCTGGGATCTTTGAGCAATCTGCACGAAACGTTTTACACATGAACTTTGGACCTATGCCGACAGATGTGATCAGCTGGATTTTTTCTAAGTGAAAACGTTAAGCTTTTATAAGCCAATGTATAATGCAGTTTTATAACAATTATTCATCTGCCCCTAACACATACATGCAGACTCAAATTTTGTTTGAAACTTTGCAATAATATAGAGGGTCATTCCAAATATCACTGAAACCATAATTGGCCAAAGGGGGGCGCTATGGCAATTTTTTGAAAATGCAAACTTTAAACAAGCAAAAGTCATGCCTCGTTTGGCCGACAGCCGTGAAACTTGCTTACACATGTGCCTTGACTCATGAGGAACACATCTATCATTTTGACCAGTAAGCTCTGCCCTTAGATTTGTTGGTCCAATGGCTGATTGCTAAACCATCTGCCTTGCAACCACAGGGTTGCCGGTTCAAGTCCCACCTCATGCAGACTTCATTAGTATGGCAACCAGACTACAGATATCTTCACACTTTATTCTTATTATTATTATAGATAAACAATACTTTCAGCCGCATCTCCTCCCACAGTTTATTTTTCCCAATTTAGTGCCATATGTCAAAATGACCGGTCTCACCGGGAATCGTGTGCTTGTATTTTGCTAAGAGATTGGTTAAATAGTTTTATTGATATTGATTTATTAGTGCATTAAATTGCCCCATCCACTTTAATGTAAAAGTGAAAAAACTCAAATTCAAGTATTTTTTTCTCAGAAACCGTAAGAGCTAGAGTTACTAGATTTGGAGGAATAAAGGAAATTATAAAAATAATTAAACCAATCGGCCTAATGGTGGCGCTATAACAGCCCCCTTTACGTTTTGGCCTATAACTTTTGAACCGTAGGTCGTAAAATCAAAATTTCTTTTTCCCTGGATTCCTTGGGTCATTACGCAACTATAGGCCACGCCCATTTGCGTCTGGATAGATTTTCCGCCATTTTGAATTTTCTTCAAAACACACTTTTAGCTCCTCCTCCCATATATTTTGTCCAAATTTCACAAAAATCGGTACACATGATCTCTGGACCCATGCGATAATCTGGACCGAAACAGATAGTCCATACCGTTCGTCCGTAAATGGCTTCCAAAGTTAGCGGAAGGGGCCCGTTTTACAAAAAAGGCCACAAATCACGAACGAAACGTCCAGTCAATCCCAAATTTGAATCACATGTCAAGGGTGGTTTACTCAACAAATCCCCAAAAGCATTTCCACTTTGATCCATAGGGGGCGCCACAAATGCTCAAACTGTAACCGTTTGATGCAAAAACCTTATGTTGGGGGGATCAATCCTCTCAAAATGAAACGCAAGTGATCTCAGGAGTTATGTGACAATGTAATTGGCGCAGACTCTGATGGTATTCCTCCCAGCGTATTCCTCGAGTCCCGGCGGCAGCGATCCGCGACTCGCGTCGGCGCAACCACACTCTGCAATTGCCCTGAATTGCGACGCGTCTAGTTTCAATTGCATTGCACACAATGCATTTAAGAGCAGTTATTTTCAATGTATGACGTACTTCATTCCCCCTTTTGTTTTGTTTTGTTGGATTCTCCTTTCTCACTGACTAAAACTGTGGATTGAATAGCTCAATCAGTAAAGTGTTAGCCTCTTGTTCTGAAGGTCCCCGGTTGAAACCCCACTCAATACAGGTTACATTTAAATTGCATTTTGCAAAACATGACCCTGTTAATTAAGACATGTGCAATTTAAAAAAAAAAAACATGAAATGCTTTAATGAGAGTAGTTGTTTTTTTTATGTATGACATACTTTCTTGTGAAAATAGCCGATCTACAATAACCTTTCAGAACGCGTTGTGAGCTTGTAGATCAACTATTTTCACTAGTTTCCATTCCGAGGAGACAAAAAAAATCTTTATTGGTAAATGTTTTGTGAACTAGAGATCTAGAGTAGTTAGCGAAACAGAGGCTTGGTTCATAACGGACAGAAAAAGTTATAGATCAACAGACACCATCAGGGAGGCCTTATCTCTAGTTCAATGAGAAGAGAGGACCTTTGAGTCCATAGGTTGCTAGTTCGATCCCTGTCCCCAACAATTTGTTGAGGTTATCATCATTTGGAATTCTTAATTTTACAAATAGTGTTTCTTGAGTTTAGGTCGTTGTTTTACTGAGGTTAAGGTTAGTGAGGGTGGGTGTAGAAAAGAGTCATCTAGTCAGCAACCTTCCCCCTATTCCCATGGATTGGATCCACCCCTCTCACCTGCTCTCACTCATCACCAATCACACCTGTCTTCACTCACAACTCATTAGTGGCCTGGTGGCTTTTTCTTTGAAATAATGTGTAGTTTTTCAAATATTTAACTTTAAGCGCCCAATGCCACATTTTTGGCCATGGCCATTTAAAGGGTAGCAACATTAACAAACACATGAGCCTATACCTGTAACAATGCTCTATACAACAGGGAATCAGATTACTCATATGCTGTGTTGCTTTTGCCAGGACTCGATTCCATGACCTTGCGGTTGAAAATTGAGAGCTTTTCCAACTGAGCTACCCAGACACAAGAAACAATATACATTCATATTGTATGAACGTGAAACTTTTAAACTAAAGATTTTTTTTTACATCACTGTCAGATTTAATCAAAAAAATCTAAGCTGTGTGATACATTTTGAGTTAAGACCATTAATATCAACCCATGTCCCTCTGCACTCTAGCAATCAGTGCACCTGGTGATATCTAGCCTGTCAGTCATTGGCTCCTCAATGGTGCTGAAAAGTAACTATGTACATTTACTCAAGTATCAATACAAATGCTTACAATGCACAGTACAATTTTGAGGTACTTTTACTTTACTTTCCATTTTGTCACTTCTACTACTACAATTACAGCATATGACAGCTTTAGTTACTTAATTATTAATATAACACCTACAGTAACCACATACAGCCAATCTACAATGTGACACGTTATGAGCTTGTATAATAGATCCATGCTGTATGATAACTTACCACACATGAAATCCAATTCTGTCTATCCACTGGCTCAGTCAGTACACTGTCTACCTGCCAGTCTGTAGGTCCCTGGTTCAAACCCCAATTTAACCAGTCCAAATATAATTTACTGAACAAAAATCTTGACTTTGTTAATTAATGCATGTTCACTTTTTCTCTCTCTCACTGCCTCTATCTATCTCTCTCTCTCTCTCTCTCTCTCTCTCTCTCTCTCTCTCTCTCGCTCTCTCTCTCTCACTGCCTCTCACTGCCTCTCTCTCTCTCTCTCTCTCTCTCTCTCTCTCTCTCTCTCTCTCTCTCTCTCTCTCTATCTCTCTCTATCTCTCTCTTAATTATTCTTCTGCCCCTAACACATAAATGCATATTCATATATATTTTTGTGAAACTTTGTAGTATTGTAGAGGGTCACTCCAAATGTCACTGAAACCGATCTTACTCCAATCGGCCAAAGGAGGGTGCTATAGCAATCGTTTGAAATTCCAAACGTTTGGCCGATAGCCATGACACTTGCTTACACATGTGCCTTGACTCATGAGGAACACATCTGTCTCTTCAACCAGCAACCAGCAAATGGTAGATCTTCTGCCATTTTGAGCAGTTTGAAAGACACAAAAATCATCTTTGTGTGCTCCTTTCTCACTGCTGTCTGTCTGTGGATCGAATAGTTCAGTCGGTAAAGTGCTGGTAACGTGCCAGCATATGAGTCCCAAAGGTCAAGGGTTCGATTCCTGTCAATGGCCATGGTTTGAAGTGTCCATGAGTTGACTGTTGAGAATGATTATTATTCTTGTAGTTGTACTGTTGGCTACTCACTGTATGTCCCGAAACCAGTGGTGGGAAAAGTACTATTTTTTTTTACTTAAGTAAAAGTACGAACTCTTGTTTTATTGTTTTATTGGATCTTGTTTATTTAATACACTTATTTGTTTTAGCTCTTGCTCATTTGATTTTCCTATTTTGTCTCATCTGTTTATGAAAGTAGGTAGATGATATATTGCACTTTTACTTTAGCGCTAGGTATACTCTTGGTTGCTTGTTTTAGAAGAGAATGCACTTAATGCTTCTGGTGATTAGTAGTTTTGTTCCATACCTATGTTGAATGCACTTATTGTAAGTCGCTTTGGATAAAAGCGTCTGCTAAATGACTGTAATGTAATGCAATGTAATGTATCAATACTGCAATATAGAAATACTCTGTTTCAGTAAAAGTCCGAAATTCTAAACGTACTTGAGTAAAAGTATAAAAGTATTGGCATCAAAATGTAATTAAAGGTAGGGTAAGTGATTTTCTTTGGTTAAAATAAGTGTTAAATAGCTCTATATTCTGATAGTACTCATTGCTATAGAGTGTTTGTTCAGTAAAAGGAGTCTCCTTGTCTCTCCAGCTCTTTATAAAACAGAAAATGCATTTTCCTTTCAGTTTCAGTTTGATTTCCAATTTTATCCAATCAGGATAGAGAACTCAATCAGGATATAGATTAAACAAGTGAAATTGGAAGTGACGACACTAAGAAACGAAATTGGAACTGGAACACTATAAAAATGAAGCTTAAAAATGGGTACTTTCTCCTGATTTGCTGAGATTTTGACACCTACCGGAAAATGTATTTTCTGTTTATTAAAGAGCTGGAGAGACGGGGAGACTCCTGTTACTGAACAAACACTCTATAGCAATGATTACTATCAGAATATAGTGCTTTCACCTTTTAACAAAATACTTTTTGTTTTAACCAAAAAATATCACTTACCCTACCTTTAAAGTACAAAAAGTAAAAGTACTCATTATAGAGAATGTCCCATTTCATGTTTTCAAATGTATACAAATATTTTGAAAATAGCAGATCTACTCAAATGGCCGAAATGTATATAGGGCTGATGTGGTTAATGTGTGTTTTGTAATAATAATCCAAATCTACAAAGTAACTAGTAACTAGGGGTTACGTAGGTAACCCCAGTTTTCTTAGTTTCGTAGTAAGAAACTTACTTATGGGATATCATCGCCCTCTGGCGATGCACAGAGCACAACACATACACGACCGAGAACAATCTTCGATTGGACAGGGTTCTGTGACGCAAACTGGAAACCGGTTGGGCTATAAAGCCCCCAGCGTCACAGGGTTCATCCTCTGAAACCCTTCACTCTGCCTGCTAGCTGAAGCACACAGAAGGGGGGTCTCTGGTAAGTGTCTTACTACGAAACTAAGAAAACTGGGGTTACCTACGTAACCCCTAGTTTTCCAGCGTTTATGGGACACATACACGGCCTCAAGGGAGCATAAAAAGGAAACATCAGTTAGGGGAAGGGCAAACTAGCCATAACTAGTGCCAACCGTCCCCGACCACATCCTCAATCAGGCCATGCCATGCATGGCACCGTAGGTGCCATTCTGGTTGAATCAGAGCCACAGAGACCACACCACAGCGAAGGCCCCAGGCCGGACAACTGGCAGTAAAGATCATGTCCACAAGGGACATGAACCACCGGTTTGACCATCTCAGGTCCATTACCGACCCCTCACAGGCCACACCCACAGGCCCAAATCCCTGGGGGATTCATGAAACACCTCATTACCGCCTTGCCTCAGGAGGTCCCTGATAGGCGGAAGAGGCCAAGGTTCAGCGTAGAGGAGGGGAGAGATCCCTGACCTCCACGTTCCCCCCGCCGGGGCCACCAGCAGAACCGTCCTGCCCTGGACCCTGACCCGCTCCAAAATGGAAGGGATCAATTCCAAAGGAGGGAAAGCATACAGCAGAACGTCCGGCCAGACGTGTGCCAACGCGTCCACCCACAAGGAGGAATCCTTGTGGCTCAAGGAGAAAAAGCTTGGACACTTTGCGTTTTCTTCAGACGCAAACAGGTCAACCTGAGCCCGACCGAACCTGGACCAAATCCAGTTCGCCACCTGCTGTTTCAGGGACCACTCCCCATAATCTTTCCATTGCGCCAGGCAACGAGCCAGAGGGTTCGTGGGTTTGGAGGGGGTCAATGACGTCATCAGCTCCGAAGAGCGCTGCCCCGTTACCAAGGTAACCGATGAAACTGCTGGCCTGACTGTAGTAGCCAGTGGGAGGGCGTCCACGGGGGGCAGTAGCGGTGGCCCTCGTCTGCGTCTCGACAGACGCGAGGGACTCACCGCTTCGGAGGACGAGTCCGTTTCCATGCGAACCGGAGGCGTCGACACTCCTTTCGACTGGACAGCGGAACCCTCACTCGGTTGAATTGCTACCCGGAACGGAACTCCCGTCCCTCTCGGGGGGAGGTGAAGGGGTAACACCAGGGTCCGTTGGTCCGTCAACTTCCGCCTCTTGACGACCGCAGATAGAAATGTTTTATTCACAGAAAGCCCCTGTTTCACATTGTGAAAACAACACTCTGGTGACATAAGATTCTGAAAATGGTAGTACTGCGATTGATTCATCATGTTCATGGCACGCACAGGAGTTGTCCCTGCAGTGTTCGGAATGCCGTCCAGGGTGCAAACCGAACACTGAGGGCTCATAACATAATTTCGAGGACAGGGCACCCCACCGGGGTGCGATCCGCCTCTAACATTAGTATGAGAAGAAATGAGCATTTGTGGTTTCGGCAACAGGTTTATTCCACACACACAAAGCACATTACACACATCAGACTGAAAGGATAGCATGGCAATTGAATTGTCTTTAGCGTCTCTTATAGTCTCTGTGTTCCCGCAGAGCCGCCCGTGGCTCTGTCCGTCGGGGCAGGAAGAGCGCCAGTTCTGGTCCCCAAGTGGGGAGCTGACCCCGCATGATGCCGGCCAAGTGGCCGTGACGGGATCAGCTTTAGACTGTCACTTGCCCCTCCCTTTGCGACCGGTCCCGAGGCCCTTTCGGGAGGGTTTGATCGGAGGGGGGGTCTCGGCGTCCTGGCGCAGCCTCACGTCCACCGCACCGAAGGAGCCGCAGGGACGTTCCCAGGAACTGATCCTGGCGGAGGACGACCTGGATGCTCCTTGCCTGCGTCCAGCGACGGCGGCGGCGAGGAGACTTGTAGCCGTCCCTTGCCTCTGCTGCTCCTCCGCCTGCGTCCTCCCGATCAATTTTTTAAACACCTCATCTGTTGTCACCTGGTGAGTTTAAAATCATTTTTGCGCACACCTAGTTTTTCGTAAAATGAGTCAACATGCTCTTTACCGTAGCTCCCAGAGTGAGGGGGGAGTTTTTCAACCAGTTCTGAGGCTATGGTCGTAAAGAAGATGTTGAGGATTTTACTCACTTCCCAATTTGCTGTAGTGAGAGTGTCATTCACCTTGAGGCTGATGTTTGCAAACCTGGTTTTCAATTTTTTGCTGCAGCCTAGTTGGTTGTTGAGTAACTTCCAAAGCTCACAAGGTTTGTTTTGGTTTTGTTGTCATCAAGGTAGTTTTTTGTAGGAGGTAACAAATCCAGTGGTGATGTTTGATCATAATTGAGCATAAATTATGCGGTGCTATTGATATAGCAGCAGTGGTGTAAATTAACTACAGTACATTTACTCAAGAACTGTACTTGAACTGTACTTCCAATTTTCAATACTTTTACTTCTACTGCACTACTTCTTCTACTGCAACTCAAAGGCAAATATTGTAGGGCTTTTTACTCCACTACAATTATTTGAAAACTTTAGTTACAAGTTACTTTGTAGATTTCGATTATTATTACAAAACATACATTACCCACTTAATTCAGGCGACCATTTGAAAATAGCCCATACAAGCTTGCAATGCGTTGTGATGCGACACATAGTGATCTTGTAGATATGCTATTTCAAAAGTTGTGAAATGGGACATTCTGCATAATGAGTACAGTACTTTCTACTTTTGGTACATTTTGATACCAATACTTTTGTACTCTTTGAATTCCGGATTGACATGACAAAAAGTAGGCTCCGAGTTTTTAAAGAATAGCACATTCATTCAATCACTCTGTGTAGTTTCACTGTACAAAATATTAGAATTATTAGACCTTAATGTTCAAATGTTTAAGCATGTTCTAATCATTTAGGTCTGCTTTTACTTTACTTATAATCATTTTCGTTTCGAGGCTCTGTTCTGTGTCACTCAAGAGGACTACACGCAAAACCCCGCCCAGTGGGATCTAAACATGGCCCTTCTACCTATTGATTGGCTGTTAAATCCTACCCTTCTGCCTCGTCTGAAGTCCCGCCCTGCTTCCGGTCCTTTGCCTAGAACATGTTTGCCTTGCTCTATGTGTGGTTTGCGGCCCTCTGGCTCTACCCCCCCCCCCCTCCCCTAAGGAAAAACGGCCTTATCAAACCACGTAACTTCCATAGGTAATGAATTGGAACGGCCTTATGCTTCACGTAAGGCATAAGGCAGCCATAAAACGAGAGTTTTAACTGTGTGAGAGAGGCCTAAGTAAGGCATGGTCAGTGTCAGAAACATGACTATTAAGATTATTATGTTTTAGTTTGTGTTATTTTGAATGAACTAACACAGGTATGTGTATTCTCTCCAGTACAGTGTGAGCTATGGACCCAGAGAGCAGTAAAACCATGGACCCAGAGAGCAGTAAAACCATGGACCCAGAGAGCAGTAAAACCATGGACCCAGAGAGCAGTAAAACAATAGACCCAGAGAGCAATGAATTAACTATAGACCCAGAGAGCAGTAAAGCTATAGACCCAGAGAGCAGTCATACCATGGACCTAGAGAGCAGTAAAACCATGGACCCAGAGAGCAGTAAAACCATGGACCCAGATAGCAGTAAAACCATGGACCCAGAGAGCAGTAAAACCATGGACCCAGATAGCAGTAAAACCATGGACCCAGAGAGCAGTAAAACCATGGACCCAGAGAGCAGTAAAACCATGGACCCAGAGAGCAGTAAAACCATGGACCCAGAGAGCAGTAAAACCATGGACCCAGAGAGCAGTAAAACCATGGACCCAGAGAGCAGTAAAACCATGGACCCAGAGAGCAGTAACACTATAGACCCAGAGAGCAATGAATTAACTATAGACCCAGAGAGAAATGAATTAACTATAGACCCAGAGAGCAGTAAAGCTATAGACCCAGAGAGCAGTCATACCATGGACCCAGAGAGCAGTCATACCATGGACCCAGAGAGCAGTAAAACCATGGACCCAGAGAGCAGTAAAACCATGGACCCAGAGAGCAGTAAAACTGTAGACCCAGAGAGCAGTAAAACTGTAGACCCAGAGAGCAGTCACACCATAGACACAGAGAGCAGTGAAACCATACAGCTGGCAGCTCTTGGTCGACCCTTCCGTCTTGGCATGCTGTATGACTGTCGCAAAGACTCACTTATCCCAGGTAAACCTTTAACTACTACTGTACGTGCAGTAGGCCTTAGACCTTTGGTCTGTCGGAAGGGAAACACTTTGTTCCCTTATTTATTTATTTATTTTTGCTCACAAAAACTGCTCAAAGAGATCAAAAGTAAAATAAGCTTCCTTTCTTGAGAAGTATGTACGTACGTATATAAAATATAACGGCAGCGAGGAGTGTGTCTGATGGAAAATATACCAGAGCAATTTCTTTTCCCCCCATAACATTCATTTAGCCATGGCCATTCTAACGTATTGGACCTCTGTAAGCTGGCCAAGGAGGTTGATACGTTTTCTCTACTGGAAGTACGGGTTATGATTATTATGCACCAGCCAGTCTCCGCCATAGCCATGGCCGGATATACGCAGCCCTCATGGTTGCATTTTCCACATATGGGTTAGACCCGCAAATCAGCACCAATCTGTGTGTATTCTCATAATAGCGCAAAATGCCATGACCGGTGTGCAGTAGTGGCCAGTGCAGCTACAGTAGTAGGCTGCTTTTCTAAGATACCATCGCCAGACGGCGTTCCCTGTGTGACTCGGGCACACAGTAAAGCAAGCAGAATATTTTTGGGCGGTGTAACCGCCCCTATATGTGAGGTTTGGACATCGACATTCGCTGCACTGTGATTGGCCACCATTGTACCCCCCTAACCCTGCACCGTGATTGGCCACCATTGTACACCCCTAACCCCAACACATTCAATGCAAATCTATACTTTTCTTTAAGTGAGCTTCCATCACTGTGATGACCACTAGCTGTAATATGATTGGCTGACTTTATTGGCTGACTCTATTCAGGACTGTGATTGGCTAGTGAAACACATGACACATGTGCATAGTCCTATAAATAGGACTATGCACTTAAAAAAAAACACATTTATGTTCTTTTAAGTGAATCACCCATTGTGGACCAACCATTGTACACCCATAATGCCTACACATTGAATGCAAATCTATACTTTTCTTTAAGTGAGCTTCCATCACTGTGATGACCACTAGCTGTAATATGATTTGCTGACTATATTGGCTGACTCTATTCAGGACCACTGTGGTCACAGTGTGAAGTGGCCACACCACCCACTTCAAACTGGGTGTGGTTTTTTTTATGATTATGATAATGATTTGGATATTAAAGTAACACATTAAAATACAGTATTTACCCTTAAAGGTCTGGTGAAATGAAAAATTAGCATTATCTAACAATAGATGCCACATTTTTTTTGCCAAAAGTTCCTAATAAGCCAATCTTAATTACTTCCTTTGAACGAAAACGTGCTGTGTGATGACATAGATACACTTTCATGAATATAAATCAATATTGATTTTGTTGACCTGTG
The DNA here is from genome assembly GCF_963454915.1 of Gymnoscopelus microlampas. Taxonomy (NCBI): domain Eukaryota; kingdom Metazoa; phylum Chordata; class Actinopteri; order Myctophiformes; family Myctophidae; genus Gymnoscopelus; species Gymnoscopelus microlampas. Next base: position 14,059,779 of record NC_139942.1, read on the forward strand.
ATTCCCATAGCTGCACGTTCATCCAAACACAGCTAATTTTAATTACAGAACTACTCCCTTTTGAATCTCATTCAAGATGACGTCCAGACGGTGTATTACTCATTGTAAACTTAATCAGCACACTAAAATATGTATCTGAAAACATTTTAGGTTAGAAATAAGCAACTTGGTAACAAACATTCTGCACAGTGGCCGTCTCTCTCTCCCTTGGCCAGCGTGCGCCTGCAGGCTACAAACACTAGCATTGCACACCACGTGAGTGAGTGCACACCACGTGAGTGAGGTTCCACCGTGACATAGCCTGAAGGGATAGAACCTTCTGATTGGTTGCAAGGCCGTTTCAGACTGAAACTTCAACATAAAATGACCAAAAATGTCATTTCACTGGACCTTTAAAATCATGTCTACCATTTTTTATGAGCGTACATTGACTGGCGAGTCGTCAGAGTGGTTTCATTTCCGAGAGCATGCTGCGCTCTCCCAACAGGCTTCCAACTTACTGAACTTGAGCTGGCAACCTGACATGCCCATCACCCAACACTCCTAACTCCTATCACCACAGATTAGTGACACGTGCACGGGTTGTTGTTCTTTTGCGCCAGTTTTTTTGTGTGTGTGTGTGTGTGTATATATATATATATATATATATATATATATATATATATATATATATATATATATATATATATATATATATATATATATATATATATATATATATGAACATCTCAATACAACCACACATATTTATTCTGAGAAAAACAAATTGATAGAATATAATTGATATACAGGGGCTTTATAAACAAAGTCAATTAAATTACATCTACCTACCTTAGTGGCAATGAAAGTAACTTGAGCTGTTCATTCCGTTTATTACAGAGATAACGTTGTGGGATTATGAAGATCTGGAAAATGAAACAAGAAAGAAATCCCAGCCCAACGTTGAATTTGACATAGTTGCATCTGAATCAATAGAAGACAAAACTTCATCACTGAATGTTGAAGCATCCTTGAAAGCAAGTTTCTTGGGTGGACTGGTAGATGTTGGTGGCTCTGCCAAATATCTCAATGATGTTAAGACTTCACAAAATCAGGCCAGAGTAACATTGAAATACAAAACTACCACAGAGATCAGAGAACTGTCAATGAATGAACTTGGAAGAGGCAATACTGATCATCCATACATATTTGATTCAGGCATAGCAACACATGTTGTAACTGGTATCCTTTACGGGGCACAAGCCTTCTTTGTATTTGACTGTGAAGTGTCTGATGAAGAGAATCGTCAAGCCATTGAAAGCAACCTAAAGGCAATAATCAAAGAAGGTCATGGTTCTCTTCAAATGAAAGACACAGATATGGCAAAAGTTGAGAAATTCTCCTGCACGCTCCATGGGGACATTTTTCCTGACACCAGCACTGTGTCTTTTAAGGATGCAATTCAAGTCTTCCAACATCTTCCAAATTTGTTGGAAGGGAATGGAGAGAATGCTGTACCACTGAAGGTCTGGCTGATGCCTTTGACAGTTTTAGATTCTTCTTCTGTTCAGCTTGTCCATCAGATTAGCAATGGATTAGTGATTGAAGCTCAAAGTGTCATTGAGGACTTCAGTGAACTGAAACTGAGGTGCAATGATGCACTTAAAAGCACTGTCGCACAACATTTCCCAAAGATTAGCAAAACACTCACAGTTTTTAAACTCCTGTGTAATGAGTACAAGCAAGAGTTTCAGAAAACCTTGGCAGAGAAACTTCCTTCAATCAGAGGAGGTGGAGAAGAGGAGAGTGTGCTTTCAGAAATCGTGAAAAGAAGACAGTCATCTCCTTTCAACAACAAAGATCTGAATGAGTGGATGGACTGCAAAGAGAGAGAAATAAACATCATAAGCTCCCTCACTAAAAACACAAAGATTGTCGCAAGTCAGAAGGAACTTGAGGAAATTATCCACAGTCTAGAAAGCCAGCAGTACGCTGTATGCTTTGCTTTCAACTTAATGCAGACGGCTGAACCATATCTGTCAGCTTTATCAAGCTACTTTAGAGAAACACCCAGACAAGTGAAGACTCAAGACACTGCACTGCATACCCATGATGAAGAAAATGAAAAATGGTACTTTTCAAAAGATGTCTACCAAGCTGTATGCTTTGCTTTCAACTCTATGCAGATGGCTGAACCGTCAGCTTTATCAAGCTACTTCAGAAGAACACCCAGACAAGTGGACACTCAAGACACTGCACTGCATACCAACGATGAAGAAAATGAAAATGAAAATATCTATCAATCAATGACACAGAAAGCAAAGCTTCTCATAGATTTTTCAGATGCCAACATGGGCAACAAAAATATTAAATTCTTTGTAACAACTACGACCAATGGGAATCAAAAGGGTGCAAGCATCTACCTTTATAAGGATGGGTTCTTAGTCAGTGATCATTTTGAACCACCTTCAAAGCCTGAAACACCAGCAGCGAGTGACACAACTCATGATAGTGTGACACTCAAGATGTACCCACCAAGATTTGGAGCAGAAGACACCAGCCACTACTCTATTGAGTACTGTGTTGCTGGACAAGATTGCTGGCAACAGATCACATCCAAGGCTGATGAGGTCACAGTGTCCAATTTGACTCCTAACACAGAGTACAAGTTCAAATACCAAGCAGTGTGTCCATTTGGCAGAGGGCCGACGAGTGAAGTAAGTGACTCCATCAAAACTTTACCCACAAGTCCACCTGGAAAACCACAAGTTGAAGTATACGCACAGGAACTATCAGTTAAGTGGGAGAAACCCACTGAGCTTGGATATGGGGTGACTGTGGAGAGCTACAGTGTTGAGTATGCAAAACTACCCACTGGAATGAAACATGAACAACTGCAATGGATCAAAGTGACATCACAATATGAAATGGCAATCATTCCTGGGCTTATTCCAAAAACACAGTATGTCGTTAGAGTCAGGTGTGAGTGTGGTATCGCTGGCAGAAGCAAGGAAAGCATTACAATCACTGTCCGGACACCAACGGTTGAAAATTTTCGTCTGGCTGAATTCCACAGACGTAAAGCCAAACCCATCAAATCAGGGACGCCCTCAGTTTACGAGCTACCTCTGGCAATAAAGAAAATGGACATTGGTGGATGCAAGACCTACAGTTTTGGCAAGGAAAGCATGAAGAAAAATCGCACCATAATGGTTCTTGGAGCAACTGGGGCAGGAAAGTCCACCCTCATCAATGGGATGATCAACTACATCCTCGGCATGAATTGGAATGATGATTACCGATTCAAATTAATCAATGAAGGACAATCAAAGTCACAAGCTTTGAGCCAAACATCCGAGGTCACTGTGTACAAACTAAACCACCAAGAGGGATTTAAAATCCCTTATTCACTCACCATCGTTGACACACCCGGCTTTGGTGACACTGGTGGAATAGAAAGAGACAAGATAATCACAGAGCAGATCCGAAGCCTTTTCACTTCTGACACGGGCGTCAGTGAGATTAACATAGTTTGTTTCGTTACCCAGGCCTCTCTTGCGAGGCTGACACACTGCCAGAAGTATGTGTTTGACTCAGTGCTCTCCATTTTTGGTAAAGACATCGCAGATAACATTCGGATGCTGGTGACGTTCGCAGACGGCCAGCTGCCCCCAGTTCTGGAGGCGATAAATGAATCCAATGTTCCATGTCCTAAAACAGATGTGGGGTTGCCCATTCACTTCAAATTCAACAACTCTGCTCTGTTTGCAGACAATAGATCCCTCAGCGACAAGGACTGTGGTGAAGATGACGATACGGACGATGAGAACTTTGATAAAATGTTTTGGAACATGGGCATGAAGAGCTTGAAACGTTTCTTCTCAGCTTTAGAAAAAATCGAAGCTCAAAGTTTGCAGCTAACCAAGGAGGTTCTTAAAGAACGCAGACAGCTTGAAACAGCTGTCGAAGGTATACAGCCGCAACTTAAAATTGGGATGGCGCAACTGGAACAAATCAGGATGACAAATCAAAAGATTCAAGAGCATGAAGCTGCCATCAGCTCAAATGAGAACTTTCTGATTGAGGTTAAATTCATCAAGCCAGTTCAAAAAATGATCACAAAAAACTTCATCACCAACTGCCAGCAATGTTCAATGACATGTCACTACCCTTGTGCAATACCAGATGATGGTAGCAAGCGTTACTGTTTTGCCATGGACAGCATTGGAAACTGCCGTGTATGTCCAGGGAAATGTGTGTGGAGTGTGCATTTCAACCAGAAGTACAAATGGGAGTATGTTGAGGAGATAGAGATAAAGACCGTCAAGGACCTGAAAGACAAGTATCAGAAAGCCACACAAGAAAAGATTACTGTCCAACAATTGATCGAAAAACAAGAGGAGGAAATTGGAAACCTTCAGGACAAGATAATGTCCCTCGTGCAGGAGTCGGCCAAATGTTTGGCTCGATTGAACGAGATTGCGTTGAGGCCCAACCCACTTTCTGCTCCTGAGTACATTGAACTGCTCATCGAGGGAGAGAAGTCTGAATGCAAAGAAGGCTATCTGACCCGAATTCAATCTTTGGAAGCTATGAAAGAACGGGCAAAGATCATATCCCAAGTTGCTAAACAGGAAAAACTCATCACTGAAACTGGATCAGAATTGTACACAGAAGAAGAGAAGAAACAGAAGAAGCCGGGTCTTGTGCAAAAAGTAACAAATTTCTTATTCTCTTGGAATAAGAAGGAATAAGAAGATAGATATAATCGACGGAGGAGGACGTGGGATGTTGGTTGCCATGTTTGAACATTATTTGAGTTATTAACTTTAACTTGCTGTTGTAATCACAATTTTGAAATTAATCAATAGTTTGTGCAGAACGTCATGTTCGCATTTATCTGCCTGTAATGCTGTCTTACCTACTGTGCTTCTTTGAGAATGAATCATTTGTATCTGAAATAGGCCTACGCTACCCGCTGTGATCATCTTTGTAATGCAAACCATACATTGATAATAGTTGCATATTGTAGCCCATTTTATTCATTTTTATTTTTCTTGTATTACAGTGCAATAGTTATTTTCAATAGACGTAGGCCTATTGGCTCGTGCTGAAAAGAGAGAGGAAAAATGCTTTAAAAATGAAAATAAACATGTTGTGACTTACACTATGGTCTTTTGCCAACATTAACTCAATTTGCACTACATAAATTACAGTATGCTGTTTTACTTTGAGGCAAATGTAAGCAACTGTGACATCTAAAAATAAATCCCTTAAAATGTTAAATAGCTATGCTGTGCTAAATTGCCTGCAATAAAACATATACAAAATTATAATTTTGACTTTATCACTAATTTCTACGCCATTAATCTTATAGTGCCTGATTATTTTACCTTGTGAACAATAACATACTCCGGTATGTTGGTTATGTGATCCTGAAAAGTTACCTCTAAATCCATATTCCCTTGTACTAAATTGTATTTACTGCAAAAACATCCCTGACTACCAAAACAGTGGATATCTCTTAGTCTTAGCTAGCTACAGTCAACTGATGTGTTTTTAAATTGTATAATTCCTTTAGGTGACACAGAGATGCGTTAGGCTGACGGGGGAGACATCAGGATGTAGCTAGTACTCCAGTATCATACTTAAGTCCAATTTGGACTAGTTCATTAATTTGTTCTTGTTACTTTGCAGATTTTGATTATTAATACAAAACATACATGAAGTGATAAAGGATGGTGTATTATTAAAGGTTAAACAACTACAGTACCTATCAGCACATAAAGTACGTAAAATCAACCCGGCATTTACCAGCCACAAAATTAAAGTGGCCAACACATTAATGCATCAGTAATTTCAATCCAATAATATGATGGTTAAATTATGTGCCATTCTGCATAATTAGTACTTTTACCTTTGGTAGGGCTACTGTAAGTATATTTTTTACGCCAATACTTTTACTCAAGAAACATTTTTAATTCAGGACTTTTACTTGTAAGTGTAAGAGTATTTCTACATTGGTATTGGTACTTTTAATACAACATCTAAGAACTTCTGCAACAATTGGTGAAATGTCAGGTGAATTCATTTATTGCTTTGTAGCTGTAGAAATGTTACACACTCTCAGACTGGATACGCTGAACAGGAGCCTAATACACTATACATATGCAGTGTTAATTTAACTGTGAGAGTGTACAAATGTAACCAAATCAATCCGTTACTTGTACACTCTCTAACACTTTACAGTGTGGGCTCAAACCAGAGACACCTGCTTGCATGCTGATCCTTGTCCCTATTGGCTGAAATATTGGGTTTGTTCATATTTATTTAGTTTATTCCATAACAAGTATCTTGTTTGTTATTCCTGCTATTGTGCCTGTGTCTCCCTTTTGTTTCAAATCTGATCGAGCTAGTTTGTTACGAACAGAGCAACACTGCCTACTGGTGGTCCTGAGAATAACAACAGTTGTTGACCTGTTATTATAACTGAAAGGTTGTGAGTTCTGAAATGAACAAGGAGTAAATTGAACAAGGAGAGGTCAGATCTGTCATTTTCTAAGCAGTATGAAGCAAGCTGGAGCTGAAAGTGTGATGGCATTGACTGCCCAAAGTGCCAAAACTACTAGTAACTGGTGTACTGACAATGGTATCACTGTGCTTGACTGACCAGCCAACTGGCCTGACATAAACCTCATAAACTAAAGAATCTATGTTGTATCTATGTTGTACCATTTGCAGGCAGGTGTGTGACTGGCACCTGAGCATGGGCCCTGCAACTTTGACATCTGTCTTTGGTACCGTTGTGCAAATCTTGCCTGTAAATCTATGGTTCCTCAGTGAAGCAAGGGGTCTTGGCTTGTTGTCTTCCTTGTTGACTTCACCAGTCTCACAGAACTTGGTCCTAAGTTTGGAAATGGTACCAGGGCTGACACCAAATAATGCTGTCACTCTGCATAACGGAACACCAGTTTCACTTGCCCTATTGCACAGGTAGTCCTGTAGCAGGAATTCGTTTTTGAGATACTCCCACCCGAGTTAGAACAAACCACAACCATGTTTTTTCTTATCTTTAGGGTCTCCCATTAATGAAATGCATTGTTGTGAAATTTTATTTTGGGGCAAAATTAGTTTTTTTGGCTATTCTTTAGAACTACCTCAATCTCTGAAAAAGGCAAATCCGAATAGGGCAAAGGTGACCAAAAATGCTATAACTTGAGAATGCTCACTCTTATCTTCATCAAATTTGCTGAGGTATGAACCAGGTGTCTACCCTACATCACCAAAGAGTCAGAATGTAATTTATGTAAAGAAATACTGAAATATAGTCCTTTAAACATACTTTTAGTTTAGGCGGTACCTTTGTAGTGTGGACTCCTCTACTTTCCCTCATTTAGAAAAACAACACACATTTATGTCAAATAAGCTGTTACTGCATAGCCTAAGATGCTATTAAACAATAACCAGTGGTTGTGTGGAGTTGTATTGCAAATGAGGATTTCCATTCATTAATGACATGGCTTCATGTTGCCCCTGCCACACACAGCAATCATGTGTGTGATTGAATATGGTGCTGTACTTTGCATATATGAAAAAAAGCACCATACCCTAAAAAAGGGCCTGGGAATCCATTGGACTTGTCCAAATTGCAGAGATACAATTAAATAATTGTGAAATCCAATATTTTGTTTGTGACTCTATTAAAACACTGAAATGGTCACCCGTTTAACTAATTATATAGTAAACGTCCAACTACTTATATTTATTGTTTACTGGAACAAGGCTTCAAGGAATCCTCAAAACACAACAAAACGAATAGTCACAATTTGCAGTAATTCAGAAGGTGGTGGCAGAGAATATTGTCAGTTGAATTGAATTGTTTTCAATATTGAAAGGTTTTGGAGCTCTGTGGATCAAATTTAGCCCAAACTAAATTCATCTTTGACTATTCTTGCATTATGAACCAATCTCTCTGCACCCCTCCCCTTACCCACCCAACTTCATAACTCCTCCCCTACATACACGAGAATATTTATTTTTCTCGTGGACAAGCGCAGTGTCATCTTGTAGACACTTTTTTGAAAAACTTTAAATAGATGTTTTAACACATTAGGAAGGCAATAAGTGTGAGTGTGCAAAGAGGGGTGGGGGTGGTTATGGAGGTTAGTGTAGAGCTGTCAGAACCGAGTATCTACTGGGTGCATAGACAGGGGGGAGTATGGGGTGTGGGTCTGGTCTAGAGTTTACACTGGGTGAAAAGGGGGATATACCTGGATGTGTGGGCAGGGCATATCCCCGCCCAACATAAATGGGCCTAGGGTTCCCCTCAGGTGGGTAGAGGGCAGTATAGGGGGTCACTGGATTGCTCCCTGGGCACTTGGAGCGCAGAAGAGCAAAGTTAGGAGCCAAGGAGAGCCTGAGCTTATCCTCCCCCCCATGTCCGACATGCAAATCCTCCAACAGAAATTATACGCCATTTCAACGAAGACAGTTCTGCAAACGATACATGAAAGATAAACTTGTATCTTTGCCAGATCTCACTCCAAGTGGCTTAGGGTGCCTGCGCTCTCCTCGTTCTCAGCTCCTCCAAAAGCAAATTAGCATTTGGGATGAAAACGATTTCTAAGTCACGGCACGCTGGAGGACGGAGTGAGGAGGAGGCAGAAATTAAGGTATTGGAATTTAGCTAATGCGTGAGGCTGAGAGGAGTGTCCCTATGTCGCCTGGCTCACTGGATAGTCCCACTGGTCCCAAGTGGACCTCCACGCTGGCTCCCAAGATAGGCATTACCGAGATAGGCTCTCTTTAGTTAGCATAGATAGCACGAGATAGGCGCTCGTGAGTGGGCATAGGCATTCGTAAGGAGGGTCGGCCCCTCCATAGTGGTGGTTGTAAGACCTCCACGTGGTGGTGCATGACTGTGTGTTAGGCAGACAAGGGTGACAAGGGTGACTGGCTCACAGGAGAGTCGTGGTGGCTGACCGTTAATATTCCCAGGGGCCCCCAGTGACTTATCATTATGGCTCAGAGCGTCCTCTCCCCTCCCCAGAACAGCTCCAGAACAAAAACTTGGTGTTTGCCGAAAGCAATGCTTGTTTGTGAGATAGCAGCAGAGACACAGCCCCTTATGGAGGTCGGTTAGATTGGGATTCTATGGGGAGACTGGAGCCCATGGCGTCATGGGCTGTCCCCTATACGTACCTTCTTGCTGTTAAAATTATCCAGAAAAAAATATCAAAGTTCAAGCTTATTGCCAGCAGTACCAATCATAAAATAAAGACATGTGAAATTAATTTTGCACTAAAACCCTCACACAACTACTAGTCTCAGGAATAAGGAGATGTTTGTGACAAGCACATCTGCACCTTATCCACGCCACACTCCTCCACCACCCCTGCCTAGACACCCAGACACTAGATACATGTTGTGATAGCTCTGTACTGACTTGCACATCCTCTCTAGGCCCATAAGGGGCCATTTCTCTCCACTGTATCCCCACTTAGGAGTCCATCTTCCCCATAGACCAGACAAGTGGCCATTCTTTTTTAGTGTAGCGTTGTGAGCTTGTACATCGGCTATTTTCACAATGTTTGCCTCTTTCTTACCTAATATTTGAGATAATATTGAGTCTTAAGAGTAATTCAATTGTAACTTTAGAAATGTGCAGATACCCTGTATACACACTGTATGTTGGTTTGTTTACTGTTGAGTGAGAAAACAATGTTGCACATCAAGCTAACCATCTGAGTGGGGACCCCCCAAAATCATTTGGGGGACCCCCAGTTTGGGAACCAGACACCTTTACAAACAAATTGGTGAAGACATTTCTCAGTAAGGAATTTCTTCCAAGATTTGTGTAATATTCCCAGTCTATCACATTGGCAGCCATGTTTTTACAAATGTCACAGTACCTACCACCCAGTAATAATTAATTTATTCCTTATTGGTATCAAAAGAAATGAAAAGCATGTCCAATTGAAAGCTTCAACAGAATGTGAATTACATAGGTGATGAATTCACCAATCCTGGCTATTATGGCATGTAGAAAAGGGAGACATGTCAAATTACATTGTTAAATATGCTTATAACCAATTTGCTTTAATATATAATTACGGGGCCAGGCTTCCAGCTGGACCCGTTTTGTTATTGGAATTATTCCATTTCTTCTGCCACTTTTCGCAGTTCTGGCTGAACCGTGCATACGCTTTTTACGAAACTCGGCCATATGATAGATGGTCATGAAAAACTATCAATAAATAAATCTCACAATGTTTCGTCAAAAGGTGGCGCTATAGCACTCAATTGAAAATGCCAACTTTGAACAGGTACAACTCATGCCCTGTTTGACCTACAGCCATGAAACTTCAATACACATATGCGTCTCCTCATGCTGAACAACTTTCACCCTCTGACTTTTGACCTCTGACCTTTAGATCTCCCACCATTTTGAATTATATGAAAAACAGTTAAAATCTATGGAATCCTGGGATTTTTGAGCAATTTGCACGAAACTTTTTACACTTGAACTTTGGACCTATGCCGACATAAAATAGGGAGCAGATTTTTTCTAAGTGAAAAAATGAAGCTTTAATTAGCCAATGAATATTGCAGTTTTATGACAATTATTCATCTGCCCCTAACACATACATGCAGACTCACATTTGTTTGAAACTTTGCGGTAATGTAGAGGGTCATTCCAAATATCACTGAAACCAATCTTACTCTAATTGGTCAAACGGGGGCACTATACTGTAGCAATTTCTTGAAAATGCCAACTTTAAACAGGCAAAAGTCATGCCTTGTTTGGCCGACAGCCATTAAACCTGCTTACACATGTGCCTTGACTCATGAGGAACACATGTATCACTTTGACCAGTAAGCTCCGCCCTTAGATTGTCCACAATTTTGAGCAGTTTGAAAAACACTTAAACCCAGGATATTTCAGCTATTCGCGTGAAACTGTATCATCTGTGTGACCTCCTTTTTCACATATTCTTGTCTGTTGGTGGCTTCTCGCTTAAATGTGTGCCCCACAACCTGAAGGTCGCAAATTCAAAGCTCACTTGATGCAGACTTCATTAAAGTTGCATTGCAGACAATATGATTGTGTCAATTAATACACGTGTAATTTTTAAAGAACCTGAAATGCTTATTTGAGAGAGTATGTTTTTTCAATGTATGACATACTTCATTGTGAAAATAGCCGATCTATAATCTAACAACAGCTTGTAGATCGGCTACTTTCACTAGTTCGTTGTGAGGAGTCAAAAAAACAGACACTGTCAGGGAGGACATATATCTAGCTCAATGAGAAGAGAGACAGTCTGTGAGTCCATGGGTCACTGGTGCGATCCCTGTCCCTGACAATGTATTGAGATGATCATGATTTGGCATTCTTGGGTTTACACATAGTGTTTCTTGAGGATAGGCTTAGGCGTTGCTTTACTGAGGTTAGGGTTAGTGAGGGTTTGTCTTTCTCTCTCTCTCTCTTCAATCTATTCCGTTTCCATGGCTCTCTCTCTCTCTCTCGCTCTCTCTCACTCTCTCTCTCTCTCTCTCTCTCGCTCTCTCTCACTCTCTCTCTCTCTCTCTCTCTCTCTCTCTCTTCAATCTACTCTGTTTCCATGTCTCTCTCTCTCTTTCTCTTCGATCTATTCTGTTTCTGTTTCTCTCTCCCTCTCTCTCTCTCTCTCTCTCTCTCTCTCTCTCTCTCTCTCTCTCTCTCTCTCTCTCTCTCTCTCTCACACACACACACACACACACACACACACACACACACACACACACACACACACACACACACACACACACACACACACACACTGAGGGAGGGTGAGAGGTGGCATTGCAAAAAACATGACCTTAAGCTCAGTCTTCTATGTTTCTATGGCTTATTGTGCATATTACTTATAGTTTTGTCTCTCTTTCAATGTATGACATACTTCATTGTGAAAATAGCCGATCTACAATCTCACAACTTTTCAGATAGCAACGTTTTGTGAGCTTGTAGATCGGCTACTTTCGCTAGTTTTCGTTCCGAGGAGACACAAAAATGCCTTTATTGGTAAATGGTTTATAGTTATAAAAATCAACAGACACTGTCAGGGAGGCCATATATCTAGCTCAATGAGAAGAGAGGCAGCCTATGAGTCCATGGGTTGCTGGTTCGATCCCTGTCCCCGACAATGTATTGAGGTGATCATGATTTGGCATTCTTAGGTTTACACATAGTGTTTCTTGAGGATAGGCTTAGGCGTTATTTTACTGAGGTTAGTGTTAGTGAGTGTTTAAAATACTCATTTGTTAATTGCAAATGAGTATTGAGTATATCTCAAGTTCAGTCTTCTATGTTTCTATGGCTTATTGTGCATATTACTTATCATTGCTTCTTTCTTTCTTCTCTCTGCAATCCCTGGCCCCGTATTATCGCTGCTTGCAGCTATATTTGTACTTATAATGCTAATTGGATTCCTAGATCACCAAAACATGGGGTTAGGCACCAAATTTACTTGTGTAGGGCAAATAATGAAGGAGTAATGGTCTTTTAAGGAACTGGTGACGGCCAGCTTTTGACATTTCTAATGATCAGATTTTGGTAAACTTTTGATATGTTATTAAGTACACCTGATACTACAATAAACCATTGAGAAACCTTTTGTTCTAATTATTTTTGGGTCAAACCATATTTGCACCCGCCTATAATTTCCTATTTTATTTCCAGAGATGGGTTATGTCTAAAGAACCCAGCCACTCCTAGAGTGCCCGTCCCAAGCCCGTAAAAATGGGGAGGGTTGCGTCAGGAAGGGCATCCGGCGTAAAACCTATGCCAAATAAACCATGCGGATCAGGATACAGGCTTCTATACCGGATCGGTCGAGGCCCGGGTTAACAACGACCGCCTCCGGCGTTGCGGACCAGCAGGGCGCCGGTGGAAATTGGGCTACTGTAGGTAGAAAGAAAAGAAGAGGAGGGGAGCATGTCCAGAGGAGGAGGGAGAAGAGAGCGGGGAGGAGGGAGGAGGTGAGGGTAGGAACCCTGAACGTTGGCACCATGTCTGGCAAAGGGGGTGAGATAGTGGATATGATGGAGAGAAGAAAGGTAGACATATTGTGCGTGCAGGAGACCAAGTGGAAGGGGAGTAAGGCCAGGAGTATGGGGAGAGGCTACAAACTCCTCTACTATGGGGTGGACGGGAAAAGAAATGGGGTAGGAGTAATCCTAAAGGCGGAGTATGCTAGTGGAGTGGTAGAAGAGAGGAGAATATCAGACAGAGTGATAGCTGTGAAACTTGTGAGGGAAGGGCTAATACTTAATATCATTAGCGCATATGCCCCCCAGGTGGGATGTGGGATGGAAGAGAAAGAAGAATTCTGGAGCAGGGTAGATGAAGTGGTAGAGAGCATACCCGCAGGGGAGAGAGTTGTGATTGGAGCAGACTTCAATGGGCATGTAGGAGAAGGTAACAAGGGAGATGAGGAAGTGATAGGAAAGTATGGTGCCAAGGAGAGAAATGTAGAAGGGCAGATGGTGGTAGACTTTGCAAAAAGGATGAGGATGGCAGTAGTGAATACATACTTCACAAAGAGGGAGGAGCACAGGATAACATACAAGAGTGGGGGTAGGAGCACACAGGTAGACTATATCCTATGTAGAAGGGGTAATCTGAAAGAGGTTAGGGATTGCAAGGTGATTGCAGGAGAGAGTGTAGCTAGACAGCACCGGATGGTGGTCTGTAGGATGACAGTGGAGGTCAAGAGGAAGAAAGTCCAGGGAGGGAAGAGAGAGCGACGGATCAAATGGTGGAAGCTAAAGAGAGAGGATTGTTGTGGGGAGTTCAGGGAGGAGGTCAAACAGGCGTTAGGTAGGAGAAAAGAGCTGCCGTTAGGTTGGCCAGCCACAGCAGAAGTTATGAGGGAGGCAGCAAGAAAGGTACTTGGCATGTCTACAGGAAAAAGGAAGCAAGAAAAGGAGACCTGGTGGTGGAATGAGGAAGTGCAGGAAAGTGTACAGAGGAAGAAGTTGGCGAAGAAGAAGTGGGATAGGATGGGGGATGAAGAGAGTAGACAGGCATACAAGGCGACACGGCAGGAGGTGAAGAGAGAGGTGGCAAAGGCAAAGGAAAGGGCATTTAGTGAGTTGTATGAGAGGCTGGAAACCAAGGAAGGAGAAAAGGACTTATATAGATTAGCTAGACAGAGGGACCAGGCAGGGAAGGATATACAGCAGGTTAGAGTGATAAAGGATAAGGAGGGCAAGGTGCTTACCAGTGAGGACAGTGTGATGGGAAGGTGGAAGGAGTATTTTGAAGAGTTGATGAATGAAGAAAATGAGAGAGAGAGGAGGACAGACAGTGCGGAGGCAGTGAACCAGGAAGTGCTACAGATTAGCAAGGAGGAAGTGAGGGCAGCTATGAGGGGAATGAAGAGAGGGAAGGCGGTAGGACCAGACGATATACCAGCGGAAGCCTGGAGTTGCCTAGGAGAGTTAGCAGTGGACTTTTTGGCAAGATTGTTCAACAACATCTTGGCCAACGAGAAAATGCCAGAGGAGTGGAGGCAAAGCGTCCTAGTGCCCATTTTTAAGAACAAGGGAGATGCACAGAGCTGCAGCAATTACAGGGGTATTAAGCTGATCAGTCATAGCATGAAGCTCTGTGAAAGAGTAGTAGAGACCAAATTGAGAGCAGAGGTGGACATCAGCGAGCAGCAGTATGGGTTCATGCCAGGGAAAAGCACAACAGATGCATTGTTCGCCCTGAGAATGCTGATGGAGAAGTATAGAGAAGGACAAAAGGAGCTACACTGTGTATTCGTATACCTAGAAAAGGCATACGATAGGGTACCAAGAGAGGAGCTGTGGCACTGTATGAGGAAGTCAGGAGTGGCAGAAAAGTATGTGAGAGTAGTACAGGACATGTATGAGGGTAGTGAGACGGTGGTGAAGTGTGCAGTGGGAGTGACAGAGGGTTTCAAGGTCGGGGTGGGATTGCACCAAGGGTCGGCCCACAGCCCATTCCTATTCGCCATGATGATGGACAGGCTGACAGATGAGGTCAGGCAGGAGGCCCCGTGGACCATGATGTTTGCAGACGACATCGCAATTTGTAGTGAGAGCAGGGAGCAGGTAGAAGAAAATCTAGAGAAGTGGAGACATGCACTGGAGAGAAGAGGGATGAGAGTGAGCAGGAGCAAGACAGAGTACATGTGTGTAAATGAGAGGGAGGAAGGAGGGGGGGTGAAGATGCAGGGAGTGGAGGTACCGAAAGTGCACAAGTTTAAATACTTGGGGTCAACGGTGCAGAGTAGTGGAGATTGTGGCAGGGAGGTGAAGAAGAGAGTGCAGGCGGGGTGGTGCGGGTGGAGGAGGATGACTGGGGTGATCTGTGACAGAATGGTACCAGCGAGAGTGAAGGGAAGGGTCTATAGCAGTGTCGTGAGACCAGCCATGCTGTATGGACTAGAGACTGTGGCACTGACCAGCAGGCAGGTGACGGAGCTGGAGGTGGCAGAAATGAAAATGCTGCGCTTCTCTCTGGGAGTGACGAGAGTGGACAAGATCAGGAATGAGTACATAAGGGGAAGCGCTCACGTGGAACCGCTGGGACAGAAAGTGAGAGAGGCAAGACTGAGGTAGTATGGACATGTGCGGAGAAGGGAAGGGGAGTACATTGGGAGGAGGATGCTGGAGATGGAGCTGCCAGGGAAGAGGAGGAAGGGAAGGCCGAAGAGAAGGTACATGGACGCGGTGAAGGAGGACATGAAGGCAGTGGGCGTGACGGAGGAGGATGCAGAGGACCGAGCCAAATGGAAGCGAATGATCCGCTGTGGCAACCCCTGACGGGAGCAGCCGAAAGACAAAGAAGAAGGTTATGTCTAAAGAAGTCTAATTTGCAATAAAACTGTACTAGATGTCTCCACACAACCACTGGTTATTGTTTAATAGCATCTTAGGCTATGCAGTAACAGCTTATTTGACATAAATGTATGTTGTTTTTCTAAATGAGGGAACGTAGAGGAGTCCTCACTAGAAAAGTACCATTTCCGACTAAACTAAAGGTATGTTTAAAGGACTATATTTCAGTATTTCTTTAGGTAAATTGCATTCTGACTCTTTGGTGATGTAGAGTAGACACCTGGTTCATACCTCAGCAAATTTGATGAAGATAAGAGTGAGCAAGTTCTCAAGTTATAGCATATTTGGTCACCTTTGCCCTATTCGGATTTGCCTTTTTCAGAGATTGGGGTAGTTCTAAAGAATAGCCAAAAAACGAATTTTGCCCCAAAATAAAATTTCAATCCATTTCATTAATAGGAGACCCTAAAGTTAAGAAAAAATCACACCCAGTGTGAAGTGGGCGGTGTGTGGTCATCACAACATGACTCACTTTAAAAAAAAGGATAAATTCCTTTTTTTAAAGTCCATACTGCTATTCATAGGGCTGCACATGTGTCATGTGTTTCGCTAGCCAATCACAGTCCTGAATTCCAATTCCGTTCCATGGGGGCAGTGTTGCTGCTTGGACCATACACAAACTCAAAAAAGTTGCAGAACCCATGTTCAGGTGCCAGTCACTCACCTGTGAGGCAGTCACACACCTGTGACTACTAGCACACACCTCTCAGCAGGTGTGTAATGGCAGGTTGCTCAAAACAAGAGTGATTACCAACAGAAGCATATTGAGTGATTTTGGCAACTTTTTGCTATATATATTGCTACATCAGGCAGATTGAAAGCTGGTTGGTGATACAGACAATGTATTAATGCTCCATTGTTCTGACACTGGTACATGAGTGTGTTTTGATGTGTTGAAGTCTGGTGCACACATAAGGTCAGATGAATTTACATTCCTGCCTCTGCTGGTAGAGAAAATGATGATCAGCACACAACAGGTTAAGATCAGATAAGATGTTTATTGTCTCCGCCAGGCCGAAGGCATGGCGAGAGAGTATGTTTCACCCTCCGTCCGTCCGTGTGTCCGTGTGTGTGTGTCCGTCCAGTCCTTGTGTTACCACCAAATCTCCGGCACCGTGGCCCGGTCGCTGCGAAACTGTGCACACACACTCCGTGGATGCCAATTCAGAACCTCTGCCTCAAATTTTTCACATGGGCCTGTTATAGCGCCACCAGGAGGCCGATTTGTGCAAAACCCATTTTTTCACATCACTCCTACAGATTTTAACCAAACGTCATGCAAATCGGTACACAGTATCTCTATAGTCATGTGATCAACCCTGATCTGTCGATTTCCCATATTCCATCCTCATTGGTTAAGGTTGCCATCCAAAGTTTGCAGGATTGGTCCGTTTTGAACAAACTGCCTCAAACCATGAACGCAGCTTGCGATTTCCGTGAAATTTCACACGCACATTCCCACTAGATAGCGCCACCAGCAGGTCTAATTTAGCAAAACACATTTTTGGAACAAAATGCCTCAAATCATGAATGCTGTGTCTGATTGCCGTGAAAGACCTAAGAATAAATGGCACCATTTTCACATTGGCCTATTATAGCGCCACCAGGAGGCCAGAATAACGTACCTGACCTGGCGGAGACCTGTGCTCCGAGGAGCACTTTTTCTAGTTGTCACTGTATTCCAAGGAATTTTGTTTATTGCACCCACTTCAAATCAAATAGTAACATCAACATAGAAATAAAGATACCGCAACATGGCATAAACTTTTAGGTCTGTCATAAGTCAAGTCATCATAGTGTGTTCATGATAATCAATCTACTAAACGGTAACCAATATATCTACAGTATGTCATTGTTTTAATAAGACATTGTGTTTTAAGTCCCTTCAAACTTTTGTCTTACAAGCTCAGTAAAGTGTCCCATAGTCAAGCAGGTTGACAATATTTGAATAAATCATTGATAGCAATATGCTTTATGATTTTATGGATCATGTCTTATCTTTCTCTCTCATATGAAGTATGTTGATCATAACCTGTGTATCAAATGCAGGATGCAGACAGTCTTCAGTTTAGCCAGGTGACCTGATGAGAGGCTGGTTAATGAGATAAAAGGTTCATACAATGTGTGTTCACCTCAGATAACCTGTCTTTAACACATTCGGTGCCAGAGTTTTATTAAAACAGTGTACGTCTAGTGCCAGCGATCATACCGTTTGTAACGCTGCGCTGTTTAGAGCTGTAGACTCCACGACGAGCACCCGGATGTAAACAATGGATGCGTGTACGATGGTGGATGGTCCAGGCTAACGCCTGGAACAATAACATCTCTCACGCCAGTCGCCATTGCGGAGTGATCGCGCACCGAAAATGGCACGTTTTCACCACTGTAAAAAGTTAAGGAGATCCGGAGGTTTTTATCAAGGAGATAGAATGGGAGTGGACGGAAGCCAGGTTTTTTGGGACGGTGATCCATCCATCTGACCCTTCCATTTAAGAGGCACGTCGGTGAAATAATGGTAGAATCAGTATTTTGTACTTAGAATTGAGCATACTTGAGTGACCACTGGGTCACAATGAGTGGTACCAAGACAATACTGTGAATTAACTTACTTTTTAAGTGATTTTGGAAGGTTTAGACAATGTTGGAGACATGCATCTGCTGCTCTGACAAAGGGAGGTCTGCGGACATTATGGAAAATTCATTAAAGATAAGACAATGGGGTGCTTTGGGTGAAACAAACATAGGCTACCACATGCAGCTGCACATCTTTGGAACCAGTTAATTAACCTTGCATCACCAGTCTTTCCTCGGAGGAGGAAAGCCTGGTATTCGTTAATAAATGGCCCTTGTGATCTGGTCTAGGTAGACAGATGCTAAATAGTCTCCAGAAAGTACACTCACATTTATATTTAATTTGTATTTTAAAAATAAGTTAAACTACGCCGCATCAAGGATTTTATTAGGTAGGCCCTAAAATTACAATCTCCTTGATCACAGCCGGAGTTATTTGGGGGTGAGGCATATAGGGTTGCTTCCGCTCCCGACCGGATCACACACCCGAAAAAGTTATCGATCCCAGGCTACCAGTTAATAATACCTTATGGAAATTAGTTAAGGTCCAGTTTATCAAACTAGATGAGACTTTATGTCTGAAGTCATGTGATCCAGATGTATAAGTCAGATTTTTGTCTATAACTGCCTTCCTAACCCTTCCTAACCCTAACCCATGACAAATGGTGATCTGCCAATCTCTGCTGTTGCAATTGACTCCTGTTTTGAGCTTCCTACCTCAGGTGCCCCCAGATACCATGGGTACATTAAGTTAAATCAATTAATTAGATCTCATAGAAAAAATGAAAACAAAAACTGCAACTGGGGGCGGGGGCCCCGGTTTGTACCCTCACTCCTCTTCTGAAAATACAATATAGACCTACTTGATATATTACCAGTGCACAAGTTTGCATAGATGAGAGGTGTCAATAATTTAGCTGGGGGGCAAATGAGAAATTCACAAGGTTTCTGTTGGCCAGACACAAATGAACTTCGCTTTATTTATTTCAATTTCCTTATTTTGTATGTTTGTTTTTTACAAGATACCCACATATAGCAGTTATATTTTAAATAACATTAATAATAATTATTTTAATACATTAGATTATACTAATAATTTCAACTATATTGTATTATGATACAATGATCCGTGAGAAGAAAAAGGTCCATGAGTGTCCAGCAATTATAAAGTATTATGATACTTATACCTTATATTTATTTAGCAATATAATTTGTGATGATCATTGTTACAAAGCAATATGAGTTATGAGTGCTTATAACTGTAATTACACTAGTATTATAAGTAGATTATAATTTATTTATACTTGACCATAATGTCATTGTCTCCGCCAGGCCGATAGGCATGGCGAGAGAGTATGTTTTTCCCCCCGTCCGTCCGTGCGTCCGTGTGTGTGTCTGTGTGTGTGTGTGTGTGTGTGTGTGTGTGTGTGTGTGTGTGTGTGTGTGTGTGTGTGTGTGTGTGTGTGTGTCCGTCCTTCTGTCTGCGAGCAGCTAATCTCCGCCACCGTTGGCCCGGTCGCTGTGAAACTGCGCACACACACTCCCTGGATGCCAAAGCAGAACCTCTGCCCCACATTTTTCAGATCAGCCTGTCATAGCGCCACCATGAGGCAGACTTTTGCAAAACAATTTTTTTGCAATTACTCCTACAGATTTTGTCCAAAAACCACACAAATCGGTACACAGTATCTCTATAACCATGTGATCAACACGGATCTGTCTGATTTTCCATATTCCATCATGATTGGCTAAAATTGGCTTCCAAAGTTTACAGGATTGGTACATTATGAACAAAATGCCTCAAATCATGAACTCAGCATGCGATTTCCGTGAAATCTTCCACAGAGATTCCCACTTGGCCCAGGAAGAAATGCCACTTGAAAACGTTCACATCAGCCCCATGGTGGCGCTATAACAGGCCGATTCACGTTTTTAGCTATAACTGCACCAATCTGTGTGAAACTTTGCACCCACACTCCCTAGAGGCCAAGGAAAAACCTTTGCCCTGCATTTTTCACATATACCTTTTAGAGCGCCACCAGGAGGCTGAGTTTTGTAATACACATTTTCTGCTCTTGCAATAGAAGCCTACCAAAGCCTGCCAGAGTTACTGGGATCAAATGGAGAGAATGCTGTACCAGTGGAGGTCTGGATTATGCCTTTGCAGGCTTCAGGCTCTGGTGCTGCTCAGCTTGTTCGTCAGATTAGCATTGGATTGGTGAATGAAGCTCAAAGTGTCCTGGAGGACTTCAGTGAATTGGAATTAAGGTGTAATGATGCAATAAAAAGCCCTGTTGCACAACAGTTCCCACAAATTAGCAAGAAGCTAAGAGCTTTTAAACATCTGTGTACTGAGTACAAGCTGGAGTTTCAGAAAATCTTGGCAAAGAAACTTCCTTCTATCAGAGGAGGTGGGGAAGAGGAGAGTGTGCTTGCAGAGGTCCTGATAAGAAGTCATACATCTCCTTTCAACAACAAAGACCTGAATGAGTGGATGCGCTGCAAAGAGAGAGAAATAAACATAATCAAGTCCCTTACTGACATGATGAACTTGATCAAATAACCCTGAGTCCAGAAACAGAGCATGTTGTATGCTTTGCTTTCACGTCATTGCGAATGGTTGAACCATATCTGTCAACTTTATCAACCTACTCAAGAGAAACATCCAAACAAGTGAACACTGAAGATACTGCAGTTCATACCCATGATGTAGAAAAGGAACAATGGTACTTTTCAAAAGATGTCTATCAATCACTGAGCCAGAAAGCAAACCTTCTCATTGATTTTTCAGAGGCCAACAAGGAAAACAAGAAAATCCACTTCCTAACAACAGCTATACCAAATGAGAGTCAAAAGGGTGCAAGCATCTACCTTTATAAGGATGGGGTTGAGGTCAATGACAATTTTGAGCCACCTTCTAATCCTGAAAAAACAGAAGCAACTGACATAACACATAACAGTGTGACACTCAAGATGCACCCACCAGGATTTGGAGCAGAAGACATCAGCCACTACTCTATTGAGTACTGTGTTACTGGCAAGATGGCTGGCAACAACAGACTGCATCCAAAGCTGATCATGTCACAGTGTCCAGTTTGACTCCAAACACAGAGTACACGTTCAGATACCGAGCAGTGTGTCCAGTTGGCAGAGGGCCAGCCAGTGAAGTCAGTAGCTCCATGAGAACTTTACCCACAAGTCCACCTGGAAAACCTCAAGTTGAAGCATTCTCACATGAACTATCAGTTAACTGGGAGAAACCCATTACGCTTGGAGATGGTCTGACTGTGGAGAGCTATACAGTGTGGAGTACGTAAAGGTATCCACTGGAATGAAACATGAACAACTGCAGTGGAATAAACTGCCATCAAAAGCTGAAAAGGCCATCATTTCTGGCCTTGAACCAATGACAGCATTATGCAGTTAGAATCAGATGTGAGTGTGGTGTAGTTGGTAGAAGCAAGGAAAGCATTACAGTCCCTGTTCAGACAACAGAGGCATGTCAACGTCTGGCTGAATTCTACAGGCTTGAATGCACACTCGTCAGTTCAGGGTCACCCTCAGTTTACAAGGTTCCTCTGGAAATAAAAAAGATAGACATTGATGGATAAAAGAGCTATAGTTTTGGGAAGGAAAGCAAGAGGCAACATCGCACCATCATGGTTCTTGGAGAAATTGGAGCGGGAAAGACCACCCTCATCAATGGGATGATCAACTACATACTGGGTGTCCAATGGGAGGATTCATCTCGGTTCACGTTCATTGATGAGGATCAAACAACTGCTCAAGCTGTGAGTCAGACGAAGTCACTGTATACAAGATTAACCATCAAGAGGGATTTCAGATTGACTATTCACTAACCATCATTGACACACCATGTTTTGGTGACATTCAGAGAATAGATAGAGACATGCTGACCACACAGCAGCTGAACAAACTTTTCACAGACCCACATGGTGTCTCTGAAATTGATGCAGTTTGTTTTGTTGCTCCAGCCTCTTTTGCACGGCTAACACCTACACAGAGATGTGTGTTTGATTCAGTGCTCTCAATATTTGGAAAAGACATAAAAGAGAACATCAGGGTTTTGGTGACATTTGCAGATGGTAATATCCCACCAGTCCTGGAGGCAATCAAAGCCTCAAAGGTCCCATGTCCAACAAAAAAGGGACAGCCACTTCATTTCAAATTAAACAATTCTGCCTTGTTTGCAAATAACAAATCACCTCGTACAAACAATACAGGTGCATGTGGTGGTGGTGGTGGTGATGCTGCTGCTGATGATGAAAAAGATGATGACAGCGAGGACAGTGAGGATGAAGAAGACTCCTTTGATGATGATGACGACAGCGAGTTCAGAGAGGATGAAGTAGGCTCCTTTAATAAAATGTTTTGGGACATGGGTTTCAAAAGCATGAATAACTTCTTCAAAACTTTGAACACAATGAATACGAAAAGGTTGCCTCTAACAAAGAAGGAGGTCCTCAGAAAAGGAGGACAAAGGCTGGAAATCTATGTTTAAAACTTGGATCAGCGGGTCGAACTTGGGTTAGCTAAGATTGAAGAGATAAAAGAAACACTTTCAATGCTTTTGAAGCATAAAGCAGATATTGCACCTAAGCCCAAGGCACTTTCCACCCGAGAGTACATTGACCTGCTCATCGAGGGAGAGAAGTCTGAATGCAAACCAGGCTACATAGATCGCATTAGAAACCTGGAGTATATGAAAAAAAAAGCAGAAACCATGGCTAAGGTAGAAAAAAGAGAAGTACCTCTCTCTAAAAGATACTGACCACCGGTTCAGGGATGGTTCTGGGTATCAGAGGGACACAGCACACTGTTGATACATGTACTATGCTGGATCCTCCCTATACTCCCCTTGATCCTCCCAACTGAGGCATGAAATACAGCAATTCTGTGCATTTCTTTCTTAAGTTTTGCAAGGCAGAAAAGAAAAACCCATGTGAAGTGATTTTATTGAACTTCTATTAT
This sequence comes from Gymnoscopelus microlampas, assembly GCF_963454915.1. Lineage (NCBI taxonomy): Eukaryota > Metazoa > Chordata > Actinopteri > Myctophiformes > Myctophidae > Gymnoscopelus > Gymnoscopelus microlampas. The sequence goes on from NC_139942.1 coordinate 14,083,233, forward strand.
GATGTGCTGAGTGTTCAACCAAGATTTTGATTATTCTGTTTTTGTTGAATAAATAAATAAATATCTAAAATCTACAATCTACATCTGCGTTTTGAAAGTTGTAATATTGTAATAGATTACAAGCTATTTTGACGGCTTGTCCTTTTAAGTGATTATGAAAATCAATATCCACAAAATCAGAGGTGTAACATTAATGAGTGATGTGTGACAAAGACAAAATATTCTCAAAAATCAAATATTTTGTAACACTATATAGTATGCTGTTCAATATATAATCTGACAAGATGAATTGTATCCATTAACTGTCAATGTGACCTGGTGAATGCTAAATTAAAGTTATACTTATTTTACTTGTATCAATGCCTCAGCTGTCTTCCTGTGTGGTTTGTTTGATTGTTTGTTTGCTTGTTTGTTTGCTTGTTTGTTTGTTTATGTGTTTGTTTGTTTGTTTGTTTGTTTGTTTGTTTGTTTGTTTGATTGATTGATTATTCAGGCATCATTCCATGACAGCATGGGGTGATAAAGAAATCCAGAGAATAGCACTTAAAAACATTACTTAAAACACCTATTTTCATAGTGGTCCTCGGTGTAAGACAAACACAAAACACAAGACAATAAATAACACTAAATTAAGTATACAACACATAACAGATTAAAAACCCTCTAATCTCACTTAAAAACTCAATTTGCCTACGAATATAATTAAATAGAAATAAAACATATACTGTAAGCACTAATTCAAAAGCCATCAGTCATGTATTGCTACTATAAGCTCATCATTAAAGGGACATTTCGCCGATTTAGCAACCAGATCTTATTTTAATGAAGTTTAGGACTCAAGAAACAAGATCCTGTTTTTTTTTTGTGTATAAAGTGTTTTTAGATATCTAGTAATCTTCGAATATTTCGTGACGTTATTAACGTCCCGAAGGTATGGTCTCATTCCTTTCCGCACTACATGTTGTCTCGACGCGTCTCAGTCAGACCAGCTCCAAAGACAGCCCCAAGGGGTGTCCCCAAGATTTGGTCCAACCTTGAACTGTCTTGGACTCCACCCCATAGAGTTGAGGCAGCGGCGGCTGCTGCTCATGCAGCCAGCGGGCAGAAAAAGTGTATAGTTCTGTTGATTTAGTAACTAATAGTGTGTTGTCATACTATCGTGTATATAGAAAAATTAGTAATTTTGTCAAACTGTTTCTCTGAGTAGCAGAGTGAAGGTCAGGAGGTTCAGGCTTTGGTTGACAGGAGCCTTTCTGCCTTCTGCTGCACATGACTGACATTTACTGGAAGATAAAAGCACGGTGTAAAGTCCGAGATCCACAATAATGTTTCCTCTTTTCCCCATGTCTGCTAAACTAAGAGGAAGCATAGTTTGTGTTTGGGTTGAATGTGAAATATTCATGTTTTTCACTGTTACAAGCATTTAGTGTAGATCTGGTAGATAATCCAGGATCTTTATTTCATGTCAAAATATTCTGTTTCTTTAGTTTTGTTTCTATTTTTGGGAGAGGCTCCCTCATGTATTAGCCAAATATCTGTAGGCAATCTTGTTTAAAATGTCAAAGAAGAAAACTTAGTGTTCATTTATTGTGTCGTGTTTAAGATAGTTTAATATAGTTTGAATTTCAGTTGTTGGATCTTCAATGGATCTACCAGGGCCCAATAAATTGAAGCCAGTCGGACGATCTCTTCCTTGTGGTCCTTGAAAGAAAACTGGTCGGTTCACTCACCTATACCGGTGACAGTGTAGAAGAGACCGCGTAGGAGAGACGGACTGTAGGAGAGCTGAGAGGGAGACAGCCATAGCTGGGGCGGTCATAGCTGAATGGTTAGTGAGCCTGCCTAGGGAGCCAGAGGCCCTGGTAGCCCCAAGTTCGATTCCAGACCAGGTCAGCATAAGTGTCGATGAAATGGAATTTACCCTAATTGCTCACAGGTTCTCATTGGAAATAATACCGAAAGGACTTTCATGAACGACCTGTTAAAAGGAATTATCCTTATCCTTACAGACAGCAGGAGAGTTGAGAGGGAGATCGTGTAGGAGAGACAGACGGTAGGAGAGGAGAGGTATGTGAGTATGTTTATTGACAACACTGATCCAGGATGAGGCAAGAACGGCTTCCTCTTGAGGGTTTTATCCAAAATGTACAAAGTAGATCATCTGTGTGTTGTACTCAGGAACTTACCTAAGGAAAAATGCTCATGCAAAATGTGCACATTTGGACAGAAATGAAAGAATAAGTGACTAAATATTTCTCCCAAGGTGAAAGTTACTTAAAGTATATTCAAGCATGAGACAAATCCATCATCATTAATGTCTGCTGTATGTATATTTGACCACGTCATTGCTGTTCCTTTAAACCAGGTTCATGTTGGGAGACTGTTGTGCTGTCAGCCACAGGATAAACCCCACAGTTAAACCATGTTACTATTTTTTTGCGGCGCTAGCCGCTCTATACCTTTAGAGGTATAGAGCGGATCCTGCTCTATACCTGACTTTGTCCGTGTTCACCGTCAACGTTCTGATTGGTCAGACACGTCAGCAAAGTGATTGGTCAAGCTTCACGTGACACGTGGCTATAAACACATTATAAACACATATCGATGACCAAATGTATCAAAGGCGCCGCTACCTTCACACAGGGTGTGATTTTTATTATATTAATATTTTATGAAGCCACGGTTGCTGGTTAGCTTAGCAGAGGTGTGTGTCAGTTCTACAGATTTTTGTTTGGGTTGTATTTATGTACAATATACATTTTCACTAAAAAAGTTCATTCATTCAGAATGGAGTCTCTTGAAGTGTCTTAAGTTGTCTTATAGTTGAACTTATAAGTTGAACGTATTTGTTAAGGGCCTTGTCCACTGAAAGTGTTTCATGAGCAGAGGAGGTCTTTGGACATCATGTCCAGAGCGCTCTCATGTATTGTTTGTTGACACCCACATTGCTCAATCCTATGAACCATTGTTGTGATCGAACGTAATGTCATCTGCGTTATAGGCACAGATAGCTTAGCTGAAACATTGTAAACATGGACGTCTCATGGTTGTGGTACTGATTCAACGTCAGGTCGTAAATGACAGGGTTGTCAGACACAGCCAGGAGGATCAAACGTGACATTGAGACCAGCAATCCTCTCCAAAAGTTTCTCTTTTCTGTTTGAAGAGGCCCCAGGGTGCTTTAGAGCGCTGATACATGACGTTCTTCACTGGGAAGAGTGAAGAACTCTCGCTCCTGAGTCCAGTGCGTCTTCACCATAGAAATGACCATGGCAGCAAAAAAAAAAAGCTTTCTGTGGACACGTCCACCTAAAGCAGTGGTTCTCTCTTTTTGTGCCATGGACCCCCGAATTTACATATATTTGTCCCCGGACGCCCATGTGGAATTTTGTGTGTGCCAGGGACCCCCAGATTTGAGTAAAAAAATATATGTATATTATTAAAAGATGTTCAAACACAATATTATTTTTAAATAGCAGTTGTTCAAGCTTGCAGCTTGGCACAAAGTGATGCGCTGTGAGCTTGTATATCTGCTATTTTTGAATAGCCAACCTAAAATATGGATAAAGGGGTTCAAATGATTGGTATATGCTATATTAACTAGCTGGGAACCCCCCAGCGAGAGAGAGAGAGAGAGAGAGAGAGAGAGAGAGAGAGAGAGAGAGAGAGAGAGAGAGAGAGAGAGAGAGAGAGAGAGGCAGTGAGAGAGAGAGAGAGAGAGAGAGAGAGAGAGAGAGAGAGAGAGAGAGAGAGAGAGAGGCAGTGGCAGTGAGAGAGAGAGAGAGAGAGTGAGACAGAGAGAGGCAGTGTGAGAGAGAGAGAGAGAGAGAGAGTGAGAGAGAGAAGAGAAAGAGAGGCAGTTAGAGAGAGAGAGAGAGAGGCAGTGAGAGAAGAAGTGAACATGCATCAAATTGCACATGTCTGAATTAACAGGGTCATGTTTTGTACAATGCAATTTAAATGTAAACTGCGACGAGTCGGGTTTGAACCATGGACCTCTGGCACATGAGACTAACAGTGTATTGATCAAGCTATTCAATCCACAGCCTTAGTCAGTGAAAAATGAGAATCCAACAAAACAAAACAAAAGAGGGAATGAAGTACGTCATACATTGAAAATAACTACTCTCAATAAGCGTTTCATTTATCAATTGTTTAGTCATTGATAGACTCATGTTGTGTGCAATGCAATTGAGTTGAAGTCTGCATGAGGTGGGATCTGAACCGGCGACCCTGTAGTATCAAGGCAGATGATTAAGCCATTGGGCCAACAGACCCAAACTGATGAAAAAGGAGTTCACACACATGACACACTTTCACGCAAATTGCTCAGAAATCCTTGGTTTAAATGTTTTTCAAACTGCTCAATATATTTCGGAATGGAAACTAGTGAAAATAGTCGATCTACAAGCTCACAACGCGTTGCTATCTAAAAAGGTGTGAGATTGTAGATCGGCTATTTTCACAAGAAAGTATGTCATACATAAAAAACAACTACTCTCAAAAACATTTCATGTTATTGTCTAAAAATTGCACATGTCTGAATTAACAGGGTCATGTTTTGTACAATGCAATTAAATGTAAACTGTAATGAATGGGATTTGAGCCAGGGACCTTCGGCACATGAGACTAACAGTGTATTGATCAAGCTATTCAATACACAGCCTTAGACAGTGAAAAGGGAGAATCTAACAAAACAAAACAAAAGGGCGAATGAAGTACGTCATACATTGAAAATAACTACTTTCAAGTATGCATTTGTCGTTATCTTTAACAATTGCACATGTATTCATTGATACAGTCATGTCGTGTGCAATGCAATTACAATGAAGTCTACATGAGGTGGGAGTCGTACCGGCTACCCTGTGGTTTCAAGGCAGATGATTAAGCGATCAAGCTATTGAACCAACACACCTGAACCTGTGAAAAAGGGCCTCAAACATTTATTTGACACAGTTTCACGCAAATTGCTCAGAAATCCTGGATTTAAATGTTTTTCAAACTGCTCAAAATTGCAGACAATCTAAGGGCAGAGGTTACTGGTCAAAGTGATACATTTGTTCCTCATGAGTCAAGGCACATGTGTAAGCAGGTTTAACGGCTGTCGGCCAAACGAGGCATGACTTTTGCCTGTTTAAAGTTTGCATTTTCAAAAAATTGCTATAGCGCCCCCCTTTGACCAATTGGAGTAAGATTGTTTTCAGTGATACTTGGAATGACCCTCTACAATATTGCAAAGTGTCAAACAAATGTGAGTCTGCATGTATGTGTTAGGGGCAGATGAATAATTGTCATAAAACTGCAATTTTCATTGGCTTATAAAAGCTTAACGTTTTCCGCTTGCTCACGTCTGTCGGCATTGGTCCAAAGTTTATGTGTATACAGTTTCGTACAGATTGCTCAATCTGTACGAAAGGAGAGTCTTTTTTACTGCTTTTTACTGCTTTTCATAGAATTCGAAATGGTGGGAGATCTAAAGGTCAGAGGTCAAAAGTCAAACAGTGAAAGTTGTTAGGCATGAGGAGACGCATGTGTGCATCGAAGTTTCATGGCTGTGGGTCAAACAGGGCATGAGTTGTACCTGTTCAAAGTTGGCATATTTCAATTGAGTGCTACAGCGCCACCCTTTGGCCAATGGTTGTGAGTTTCGGGTTTTCGCCGTTTGGCATAGCCCTCTACCATATTGCCGAATTTCGTAAAAAGTGACCACGCGGTTAGGCCAGAACAGACAAAACCGGCGGAAGATCGTGAAAGTAATAAGGCTTCGAAGCCTGATAGGCTCTCGAAACCTTAACTAAATAAAACGTAATGCGATCACTGGAGGCACTACTTGCTCTTTGTCTGTTGCAGCATATTCAGCACTTTACTGAATAACTGAAATCTACGGTATTAGAAAAATAAGTGTGTGTGTGTGTGTGTGTGTGTGTGTGTGTGTGTGTGTGTGTGTGTGTGTGTGTGTGTGTGTGTGTGTCCGTGATCAGTGCCAAGTATCTTGTGCACATTGCCAGTAGACCAAGGAATTACCTTTAGAATTGTAATTGGAGAAACAGGAGACATCCTGATGTGGCACAAAACACAATTCAACACATTTAACCCATATGCCTATCTAAAACAAACAAGCAAACACAAACAAACATCAATTGTTTAGCACTCTGTGATTACCTGTGAATGAACAGCGCAATACAAATACACTGTATTATTATTATTTTTATTATCAATGGATGTGTTATCTACAATATATTCCTTCCTGTCTCAGAGCTCACAAACTTTCAGTTCTACTGACAGGTCAGCTACTGTTCTGTTATTATGCTCAGGTTCACCAGTAGGTTGCAGTGTTACTCTCTTTCTTGTTCAAGTAGTCACAAACTGGCTCTTTCACAAAAGGGACTCACATGAATAATAAATGTGATAATTATTAAGCACTTTCAACCTGGCATCTATATTTTGGCCTTGTAAATGGGCTATTGTATTCATGAACAGTTAGATTCCTTTTATTTCTAAGATTTTAGAGAAAATTGTTGCTAAACAACTTTTAACCGTTTTAAATAACCACAACATTTTAGATAAGTTTCAACCGGATTTGAGACAATAGCTGTGCCTATATGCAATAATCACTATTTGAACAAGCATTTTGCAGATGTTACATGATTTTTTAGATTAGTTGTAAAGGCTTTTTCTATTCTAACTGCTTTAATACTTTTTTTGGTTTTTAATCTCACTGCATGTAAAGCACTTTTGCTATATAAATAAATGTACTTACTACTTACTAGAAGTAGTAAGTACACACACACACACACACACACACACACACACACACACACACACACACACACACACACACACACACACACACACACACACACACACACGCACACTTGAAATATGTATTTTTTATTTATGTCCACATAGAACAGAAGTACAAGATGTACAAAGGACATAAACACTGCCAGTGCAGTCAGATAAAGGGAAAACAGCCAGTTACAAAGTGCATGTAAGGCAGAGCATTGTTACATACAAATCAAAAGATGGCATACTTGTCGAACACAACGGACAACAATCATGTGTAAAGGAAACAACTCCTCCTCCAAATTGAGCGGCTTCCTATAATAGCTGATATTGAGCAGTACCTAATTGTTTAGCCCTCCTTTTGGAGAGGCCGGCCATTTGCAGGCCCATCACAACCAACTTGTGCACGTGTTCCATTTGTTCTGGACTCTGTCCTCAGTTCCACTGTTAATTATACTGTATCAAATATTAACAAAACAAAATAACACGCACGCACGCACGCACGCACGCACGCACGCACGCACGCACACACACACACACACACACACACACACACACACACACATACACACACACACACACACACACACACACACACACACACACACACACAGACACACAGCCCCTTGGCCTGGCCTGCAGAGCCTGTGTTATCTGTGTATTATGTACTCCTGTGTATGTGTTTCTCCCTCAGATCCTGTAGGATCAGCCAACTTGGGGTTCCCAATTAGGTGCATTGGGAGCATCTGGCCAGTGCCCCCTGGAGCCCTATAAAATAGTGAGCCATTCCATGTCTCTCTCTGCAGATGACAGCACCCTTTTGCTTGTTTCCCTTTAGTTTACACACTCTGCAACACCCCACACTACATTGATCACACATCCATACATTGCTGACATCACTGATCTTTCTGAATTGCACATCTCATGTGCCAAATTGGGAGCTCTTGCCGCTTTCAAGTAAGAGATACTTGGGTTGGCCGTGACTCTGTGTACAAGTGAATTTTGCCTGTATTGTTTAAAGCCTAGATTGGCAACTTCAGTCACGGCATTAGTGAGGAGGTACATGGTAGTGTTAGAGTAACAATCTGAGTAATTGTTTGATTAGTTTGGGCGGTGCTCCCCACCCATGTAGGTTAGTGCCGTTTCCCCCCTGTGGGACTTCCTGTTTTTGTTTTGTGTGTGTTTTGGTTTTGTTTAGATTCTGTCCCACAAATGCTGGGATGGGGTGGTACCACCGGGATGCCTTGTGGTAGGGGGACTCGGGAGGGCCACCGAAAACCAGGGTTGAGTTGTGTGTGTTTATTTTTGGTTAGGCAGCTGAGGTAGGGGGAACACCGCAGACCACACCTGTAGGCGCACCTGTCTCACCTGTCCTGGCTTGGCAGTGTCAGAGGGGGAGCATTTGTTTCATTTCGGAAGTTTTGTTTTGCCCCTTTTAAAAAAGAAAATAATGAGAAAAAAACATAGTATATTTGTAAAAAAAAAAAAAAAATCGGTCACATGTTTGTTTCCTCTCTTGACCAGCTTGAATGTATTGTAGGGGTTTGAAAAATGTCTGATATAGAGGATTTTGTGAAGACTCCATGTGAGAAGTCTTTAGATGGTTTTACTAAGGAGCAGCTACTTAGACTAGCAGATCACTATAAAATAGAAATCTATAACAAAAGGTGGAAGTGAAGTCAATTTTGAAAGCTAACTTGAGGGACATGGGGATCCTATAAGAGGATTCACCTGTTACTGGGGAAAAGGCAGCTGAAGTGGTTTGTCAGTCTAAGCTGCCCACTAGTCAGTTCACATTTGAACAACAAAGAGTTGCTTATGTTGCAATCAGAAGTGAAGAGGCTGCAGTCATAGAAGGAGTTGCAAGTAGAGAGGCTACGAATAGAGCTACGAATAGAGCAGTCTAGACTGGAGGTTGAGCGGACTAAACTGAGTTAATAAAAGTAGTAGGTCATCGGCTTCAGGGTCTCAAGATTTTTACATTTTCAGCAATATGCGCCTTGTGCCCAAATTTTATGAAAAATACCCTGAAACCTTCTTTTTCATGTTTGAAAAAGTAGCCATGGTGCGTAAATGGCCAAAGTCTGCCCGCATGTTATGCTGCAATGTGTGTGAACAGGCAGGGCACAGGAAGCCTACTCATGTCTTATGTTAAAGCATCAGTGTTAAAAGCCTTTGAACTTGTTCCAGAAGCCTCATTTAGAGTTTGGGCACGATTTGTCATGTTATTTTGCTTGCTGGTGTGCTGCACTGGATGTAAAGGACTTTGATGGGTTATGTGACCTAATAGTCCTCAGAAAGTTGAAACTGCTGCAGAAGAGGCTGCTTTGGCAGATGAGTATGTGTTGACACAAGTGCTCTTACGGGGAGTGGCGCTCCTTTGGCCAGCTGCACGCTGGTAATGACAGTGGTGATGATGGCTCACGTGTCAAAATCATGGCACGTGTGAGGAGAATATGTAACTTTTGTCATAAAAAGGGCATTGGAAAGCTGATAGCTACACTCTAAAAGCAAAGACTAAGCCTACCTCTCACCCTGCAAAAGGCATTGCTGACGTCACTGATCTTACTGAATTGCATCTCTCATACCTTTTGTAAGCATTATAGTTAATTTTGTTCATTAATCATTGTTACTTTTAGCACTACCACCGTGTCCTCAATTTGTCATGGCCCCACGGTGCTGGGTTGTGACACACCATTGAGGACTTCAATGTTGTAACAGCATAATTATATTATAAGCGCATGTGATAATAAAAACGTTGATCCTTAAACCTGCTCCACATTGACTTGTGTTATCTGCTGCCTCCCGCCGTATACAAAGCGTATCTTGGCACAAACCAGACTATAAAATACGTATTACTTTGACTTTGAACTTGTTTTCTTGCAGGGTTGCATTTCTGGGAAATGGGCTGAGTGACAGTTCATGGATGGTTTTACTTAAGTTAATAGTTGAGTTCCAGGCACTTTTTGAGTACAAGTTAATTTAACTCATGTTAATTCATGTTTGCGTTGCATTATTTAGAAATAACTCAATTTATTCTCAGATCGTTCATCTATGCCACTGTTCTATTCCTGGGTCCAGTTGGAATTTAGTGCATGTCACCACACCACACCACTCTATATCCTTCATAAAAACATGTAATTCAAAAAATATATAATTATCTTTTGTGCAAATAATGCAGTACAGGACATTATAAATGTAGTACAATCACACTGAGTGGCAAAGTAAGAGTTACTAACAAAATTGCAGAAACAGCAAGGACATTTCACCAAGCTTAAATGACAAATGATGGTCTCATCAGGACTAGTTATTTCCTGGCTCACAAGATGGTGAAACACAGAGAGCCATCAGCTGAGGGGGGATTCATAAAAGAATGCCTTGTGTATTCTGCAGCAATCGTCTGTCCTGACAAGAAGGGGACGTTTGCATACTCTATTTTATTTTTGTATGTTTTTTTGTATCATTTGAACTGCAATATGTGGGTTGCTTGTAAAAAAAAAAAGAGAGAGAAAGGACTTCAAAATAAAGGGAAGTTCATTTGTATCTGGCCAACACAAATCTCATACATTTCTCATGTAGCCCTCATGGAAAATTATTGATTTAACTTATTGTACCCATGGTTCACCCATGGATGGTACAATAAGTAGGCTACCACGAAAATAGGACCACAATGGTCCCCAGGACTTTTTTTGTGTTATCCTTTTAGCCCACGTTTTACTGTAGCCTACTGTACCTCCCTGCTGTTTACATTTCGGACTAATAAAGTATTCAATCAATCAATCAATGAGGTGGTTCCGGGTCACAGAATGGAGTAGTCGCACTTTTGCCTCGCCGGCACTCCCGCAATTTATCATTATACTTTTAAAGCCTCTTTTTGTTTCGTTCAGTTGAGATAAACTGCACTGTTTATTTCCTTATATATATTCTTTGTTTTGCATTTTTGAAATAATCGAAATGGCTACCAAACCGAGAAAACCTGCCAAGAATGAGGACGCTGCCCCTTTGGAAATGGCGGCCATTGCTAAGCTAATAGAAGATCTGAAGCTTTCCCTTACCCAAGAATTCAGAACGACCATTGCCTCGCTTGAATCTAAGCTAGATAACCTCCAGATAACCATTGCTGACCACGGCCAACGTTTGTCTGATCTGGAGGAAGGTCTGTCTCAGTATAGCGACAAAATGGGGGAGGTGGAGGAGAGATGCTCGGCTTTGGAGGATAGCTATGCTAAGCTACTTGCTAAAGTAATCGACACACAATCAAGAATTCGTCGGAATAATGTCAGATTGGTCGGTTTGGATGAATCAATTGAAGGTGATCGTCAATGCGACTTCTTTGCCGAAGTACTGGTGGAAATTCTGGGTAAGGACGTGCTTCCAACACTGCCCGAATTGGACCGTTGTCATCGGGCCCTGACCGCCAAGCCAGCCCCCGGACTCAGGCCTAGAGCCGTGATCGCCCGTATACATCGCTACAGAGTAAAAGAGGCCATCATCCGAGAGGCTAGGAAACAACGGGGGAAATTGTTCTACAAAGGGAAACCAGTCATGATTTTTGAGGATTACTGTCCGGAGGTGGTGGAACTGCGCTCCAGCTATCGTGAGGTGATGAGCGCCCTGTGGAAGCAAGGATTCAAGCCGTCTCTCCTATTCCCTGCAAGACTTTTCATCAAGACCAAGAACGACGTGAGGAAGCGGCTCGCATCACCCAAGGAAGCCATGGATTTCTTGAAGTCTCAACGCAGAGATGCCCAGGAGTTGCTCCAGCCATCCGAGGACGAGGATGCCCCAGAGCTGACATAAAAAGACGGATGCTTCGGACGGTAGTATCCTCTCTCTGGCTAGTTAGCTTGTTGCTAATTCACTGACCGTCATGTTTACTTTTTTATTTCTTAGTTTTCACAAAATGTTTACGTTTATATGGGAGATACTATAATGCTGGGTAATGTTTGCTTGCTTGTGTGTCTATTATATGCTAGGGAATTTAGCACCGTTCTTTCCTTTTTTTTTCTCTCTTTTCTCTTGGAACTAGACATAATTTTTTTTTCTCTTTTCTATGGGCGATGTAAGGATATATTTTATGCCTCGAAGTGTTTTTACTTGACGCTATTGGGATGTTTATGTTTACTACTTTGTATCTGGAGGTTTTAATACTAGCCATGTTTATTGTCGCTCGGCCGCCCTAGGGAGTTCAACGCTGTTTAGCCTCTTATCTTTGTTTATTTTTTACCGATCCTATTTTATTCTCTTAAAACTTTACATACTTTAATTATTTATTTTTAATTTTTTATATGGGCGATGATGTAAAGACATGTTTGATGCCGCGGAGTGTTTTTATCTCACGCCGCTGGGTTGTTGATAACTTATTTTATTTTATAACTGAGGGTAATGCTTAGCCTATACATTAGCCATGGCTTTTAGCCTTGGTTGTTGTTGACGGCCTTCATTTCCGGCCGGTTGCGTCGTCGCTCGGCTACGTCATCCATGACGTCGTCGTTTACCACTGAACTCTGAACTCTGAACCCTGTGGGATGGTGGGTGAATTGCTACATGGCGCCCCCTCTGGCCTGGTTGTCTAATCGCACCATATTTTCACTGAAGGTTACTAAGATAACCCAGGTTCTTTGTCTAGTATTATGGAGAGTTGGAGATAGCGGATTTATAGACCATGTACCGCCTTCCCTGGTTAGGTAGATGCACTGTCCATGTGGAACTGTGATTTATGGACAGTTTTTTCTTCCCCCCCCCCCCCCCCCCTTGCAATGCACTTTGGTGCTGAAGAGCGTAATTTCGTTGTCAGAACGGCTGTTTTCTTTTCGGTTTTGAAGTCCAGCTGATATGTTTATTGAATGTATTATGTATAATTGTAGCGTATTTCATTGTTATTTGAAACGGTTTATTACTCAATTTATTTATTTTTATCTTTTTTTTTAGGGGAAGGTCATAATAATGATAATGCTCAATCCTTTATTTTCTATTTTTATGTATATACAACTTTATTTTTTGAACATTTCTGGAAAATTAAGAAACATTATTCCCCCTCCCCCCCTCATCCCCCCTCCCCCCTTTCAACCGGATTTGAGACAATAGCTGTGCCTATGCAATAATCACTAATTGAACAAGCATTTTGCAGATGTTACATGATTTTTTTAGATTAGTTGTAAAGGCTTTTTCTATTCTAACTGCTTTAATACTTTTTTTTGTTTTTAATCTCACTGCATGTAAAGCACTTTTGCTATATAAATAAAATGTACTTACTGCATACTAGTAAGTAGTAAGTATACACACACACGCGCACGCACACACACACACACACACACACACACACACACACACACACACACACACACACACACACACACACACACACACACACACACACACACACACACACTTTGGTACATTTGAAATATGTATTTATGTCCACATAGAACAGAAGTACAAGATGTACAAAGGACATAAACACTGCCAGTGCAGTCAGATAAAGGGAAAACAGCCAGTTACAAAGTGCATGTAAAGCAGAGCATTGTTATATACAAAACAAAAGATGGCATACTTGTCGAACACAGCGGACAACAATCATGTGTAAAGGAAACAACGCCTCCTCCAAATTGAGCGGCTTCCTAATAGCTGATATTGAGCAGTACCTTGCTAATTGCTTAGCCCTCCTTTTGGAAAGGCCGGCCATTTGCAGGCCCATCACAACCAACTTGTGCATGTGTTCCATTTGTTCTGGACTCTGTCCTCAGTTCCACTGTTAATTATACTGTATCAAATATTAACAAAATAACACACACACACACACACACACACACACACACACACACACACACACACACACACAGACACACACACACACACACACACACACACACACACACACACACACACACACACACACACACACACACACACACACACACACACACACACACAGACACAGACACACAGCCCCTTGGCCTGGCCTGCAGAGCCTGTGTTATCTGTGTATTATGTACTCCTGTGTATGTGTTTCTCCCTCAGATCCTGTAGGATCAGCCAACTTGGGGTTCCCAATTAGGTGCATTGGGAGCATCTGGCCAGTGCCCCCTGGAGCCCTATAAAATAGTGAGCCATTCCATGTCTCTCTCTGCAGATGACAGCACCCTTTTGCTTGTTTCCCTTTAGTTTACACACTCTGCAACACCCCACACTACATTGATCACACATCCATACATTGCTGACATCACTGATCTTTCTGAATTGCAAATCTCATGTGCCAAATTGGGAGCTCTTGCCGCTTTCAAGTAAGAGATACTTGGGTTGGCCGTGACTCTGTGTACAAGTGAATTTTGCCTGTATTGTTTAAAGCCTAGATTGGCAACTTCAGTCACGGCATTAGTGAGGAGGTACATGGTAGTGTTAGAGTAACAATCTGAGTAATTGTTTGATTAGTTTGGGCGGTGCTCCCCACCCATGTAGGTTAGTGCCGTTTCCCCCCTGTGGGACTTCCTGTTTTTGTTTTGTGTGTGTTTTGGCTTTGTTTAGATTCTGTCCCACAAATGCTGGGATGGGGTGGTACCACCGGGATGCCTTGTGGTAGGGGGACTCGGGAGGGCCACCGAAAACCAGGGTTGAGTTGTGTGTGTTTATTTTTGGTTAGGCAGCTGAGGTAGGGGGAACACCGCAGACCACACCTGTAGGCGCACCTGTCTCACCTGTCCTGGCTTGGCAGTGTCAGAGGGGGAGCATTTGTTTCATTTCGGAAGTTTTGTTTTGCCCCTTTTAAAAAAGAAAATAATGAGAAAAAAACATAGTATATTTGTAAAAAAAAAAAAAAAAATCGGTCACATGTTTGTTTCCTCTCTTGACCAGCTTGAATGTATTGTAGGGGTTTGAAAAATGTCTGATATAGAGGATTTTGTGAAGACTCCATGTGAGAAGTCTTTAGATGGTTTTACTAAGGAGCAGCTACTTAGACTAGCAGATCACTATAAAATAGAAATCTATAACAAAAGGTGGAAGTGAAGTCAATTTTGAAAGCTAACTTGAGGGACATGGGGATCCTATAAGAGGATTCACCTGTTACTGGGGAAAAGGCAGCTGAAGTGGTTTGTCAGTCTAAGCTGCCCACTAGTCAGTTCACATTTGAACAACAAAGAGTTGCTTATGTTGCAATCAGAAGTGAAGAGGCTGCAGTCATAGAAGGAGTTGCAAGTAGAGAGGCTACGAATAGAGCTACGAATAGAGCAGTCTAGACTGGAGGTTGAGCGGACTAAACTGAGTTAATAAAAGTAGTAGGTCATCGGCTTCAGGGTCTCAAGATTTTTAAATTTTCAGCAATATGCGCCTTGTGCCCAAATTTTATGAAAAATACCCTGAAACCTTCTTTTTCATGTTTGAAAAAGTAGCCATGGTGCGTAAATGGCCAAAGTCTGCCCGCATGTTATGCTGCAATGTGTGTGAACAGGCAGGGCACAGGAAGCCTACTCATGTCTTATGTTAAAGCATCAGTGTTAAAAGCCTTTGAACTTGTTCCAGAAGCCTCATTTAGAGTTTGGGCACGATTTGTCATGTTATTTTGCTCGCTGGTGTGCTGCACTGGATGTAAAGGACTTTGATGGGTTATGTGACCTAATAGTCCTCAGAAAGTTGAAACTGCTGCAGAAGAGGCTGCTTTGGCAGATGAGTATGTGTTGACACAAGTGCTCTTATGGGGAGTGGCGCTCCTTTGGCCAGCTGCACGCTGGTAATGACAGTGGTGATGATGGCTCACGTGTCAAAATGGGTTTTGCTGGTAGTTCAGGCATGGCGGTTGCACCAGAGGTGAAAACTGATCATGGCACGTGTGAGGAGAATATGTAACTTTTGTCATAAAAAGGGCATTGGAAAGCTGATAGCTACACTCTAAAAGCAAAGACTAAGCCTACCTCTCACCCTGCAAAAGGCATTGCTGACGTCACTGATCTTACTGAATTGCATCTCTCATACCTTTTTTAAGCATTATAGTTAATTTTGTTCATTAATCATTGTTACTTTTAGCACTACCACCGTGTCCTCAATTTGTCATGGCCCCACGGTGCTGGGTTGTGACACACCATTGAGGACTTCAATGTTGTAACAGCATAATTATATTATAAGCGCATGTGATAATAAAAACGTTGATCCTTAAACCTGCTCCACATTGACTTGTGTTATCTGCTGCCTCCCGCCGTATACAAAGCGTATCTTGGCACAAACCAGACTATAAAATACGTATTACTTTGACTTTGAACTTGTTTTCTTGCAGGGTTGCATTTCTGGGAAATGGGCTGAGTGACAGTTCATGGATGGTTTTACTTAAGTTAATAGTTGAGTTCCAGGCACTTTTTGAGTACAAGTTAATTTAACTCATGTTAATTCATGTTTGCGTTGCATTATTTAGAAATAACTCAATTTATTCTCAGATCGTTCATCTATGCCACTGTTCTATTCCTGGGTCCAGTTGGAATTTAGTGCATGTCACCACACCACACCACTCTATATCCTTCATAAAAACATGTAATTCAAAAAATATATAATTATCTTTTGTGCAAATAATGCAGTACAGGACATTATAAATGTAGTACAATCACACTGAGTGGCAAAGTAAGAGTTACTAACAAAATTGCAGAAACAGCAAGGACATTTCACCAAGCTTAAATGACAAATGATGGTCTCATCAGGACTAGTTATTTCCTGGCTCACAAGATGGTGAAACACAGAGAGCCATCAGCTGAGGGGGGATTCATAAAAGAATGCCTTGTGTATTCTGCAGCAATCGTCTGTCCTGACAAGAAGGGGACGTTTGCATACTCTATTTTATTTTTGTATGTTTTTTTGTATCATTTGAACTGCAATATGTGGGTTGCTTGTAAAAAAAAAAGAGAGAGAAAGGACTTCAAAATAAAGGGAAGTTCATTTGTATCTGGCCAACACAAATCTCATACATTTCTCATGTAGCCCTCATGGAAAATTATTGATTTAACTTATTGTACCCATGGTTCACCCATGGATGGTACAATAAGTAGGCTACCACGAAAATAGGACCACAATGGTCCCCAGGACTTTTTTTGTGTTATCCTTTTAGCCCACGTTTTACTGTAGCCTACTGTACCTCCCTGCTGTTTACATTTCGGACTAATAAAGTATTCAATCAATCAATCAATGAGGTGGTTCCGGGTCACAGAATGGAGTAGTCGCACTTTTGCCTCGCCGGCACTCCCGCAATTTATCATTATACTTTTAAAGCCTCTTTTTGTTTCGTTCAGTTGAGATAAACTGCACTGTTTATTTCCTTATATATATTCTTTGTTTTGCATTTTTGAAATAATCGAAATGGCTACCAAACCGAGAAAACCTGCCAAGAATGAGGACGCTGCCCCTTTGGAAATGGCGGCCATTGCTAAGCTAATAGAAGATCTGAAGCTTTCCCTTACCCAAGAATTCAGAACGACCATTGCCTCGCTTGAATCTAAGCTAGATAACCTCCAGATAACCATTGCTGACCACGGCCAACGTTTGTCTGATCTGGAGGAAGGTCTGTCTCAGTATAGCGACAAAATGGGGGAGGTGGAGGAGAGATGCTCGGCTTTGGAGGATAGCTATGCTAAGCTACTTGCTAAAGTAATCGACACACAATCAAGAATTCGTCGGAATAATGTCAGATTGGTCGGTTTGGATGAATCAATTGAAGGTGATCGTCAATGCGACTTCTTTGCCGAAGTACTGGTGGAAATTCTGGGTAAGGACGTGCTTCCAACACTGCCCGAATTGGACCGTTGTCATCGGGCCCTGACCGCCAAGCCAGCCCCCGGACTCAGGCCTAGAGCCGTGATCGCCCGTATACATCGCTACAGAGTAAAAGAGGCCATCATCCGAGAGGCTAGGAAACAACGGGGGAAATTGTTCTACAAAGGGAAACCAGTCATGATTTTTGAGGATTACTGTCCGGAGGTGGTGGAACTGCGCTCCAGCTATCGTGAGGTGATGAGCGCCCTGTGGAAGCAAGGATTCAAGCCGTCTCTCCTATTCCCTGCAAGACTTTTCATCAAGACCAAGAACGACGTGAGGAAGCGGCTCGCATCACCCAAGGAAGCCATGGATTTCTTGAAGTCTCAACGCAGAGATGCCCAGGAGTTGCTCCAGCCATCCGAGGACGAGGATGCCCCAGAGCTGACATAAAAAGACGGATGCTTCGGACGGTAGTATCCTCTCTCTGGCTAGTTAGCTTGTTGCTAATTCACTGACCGTCATGTTTACTTTTTTATTTCTTAGTTTTCACAAAATGTTTACGTTTATATGGGAGATACTATAATGCTGGGTAATGTTTGCTTGCTTGTGTGTCTATTATATGCTAGGGAATTTAGCACCGTTCTTTCCTTTTTTTTTCTCTCTTTTCTCTTGGAACTAGACATAATTTTTTTTTCTCTTTTCTATGGGCGATGTAAGGATATATTTTATGCCTCGAAGTGTTTTTACTTGACGCTATTGGGATGTTTATGTTTACTACTTTGTATCTGGAGGTTTTAATACTAGCCATGTTTATTGTCGCTCGGCCGCCCTAGGGAGTTCAACGCTGTTTAGCCTCTTATCTTTGTTTATTTTTTACCGATCCTATTTTATTCTCTTAAAACTTTACATACTTTAATTATTTATTTTTAATTTTTTATATGGGCGATGATGTAAAGACATGTTTGATGCCGCGGAGTGTTTTTATCTCACGCCGCTGGGTTGTTGATAACTTATTTTATTTTATAACTGAGGGTAATGCTTAGCCTATACATTAGCCATGGCTTTTAGCCTTGGTTGTTGTTGACGGCCTTCATTTCCGGCCGGTTGCGTCGTCGCTCGGCTACGTCATCCATGACGTCGTCGTTTACCACTGAACTCTGAACTCTGAACCCTGTGGGATGGTGGGTGAATTGCTACATGGCGCCCCCTCTGGCCTGGTTGTCTAATCGCACCATATTTTCACTGAAGGTTACTAAGATAACCCAGGTTCTTTGTCTAGTATTATGGAGAGTTGGAGATAGCGGATTTATAGACCATGTACCGCCTTCCCTGGTTAGGTAGATGCACTGTCCATGTGGAACTGTGATTTATGGACAGTTTTTTCTTCCCCCCCCCCCCCCCCCCCTTGCAATGCACTTTGGTGCTGAAGAGCGTAATTTCGTTGTCAGAACGGCTGTTTTCTTTTCGGTTTTGAAGTCCAGCTGATATGTTTATTGAATGTATTATGTATAATTGTAGCGTATTTCATTGTTATTTGAAACGGTTTATTACTCAATTTATTTATTTTTATCTTTTTTTTTAGGGGAAGGTCATAATAATGATAATGCTCAATCCTTTATTTTCTATTTTTATGTATATACAACTTTATTTTTTGAACATTTCTGGAAAATTAAGAAACATTATTCCCCCTCCCCCCCTCATCCCCCCTCCCCCCTTTCAACCGGATTTGAGACAATAGCTGTGCCTATGCAATAATCACTAATTGAACAAGCATTTTGCAGATGTTACATGATTTTTTTAGATTAGTTGTAAAGGCTTTTTCTATTCTAACTGCTTTAATACTTTTTTTTGTTTTTAATCTCACTGCATGTAAAGCACTTTTGCTATATAAATAAAATGTACTTACTGCATACTAGTAAGTAGTAAGTATACACACACACGCGCACGCACACACACACACACACACACACACACACACACACACACACACACACACACACACACACACACACACACACACACACACACACACACACTTTGGTACATTTGAAATATGTATTTATGTCCACATAGAACAGAAGTACAAGATGTACAAAGGACATAAACACTGCCAGTGCAGTCAGATAAAGGGAAAACAGCCAGTTACAAAGTGCATGTAAAGCAGAGCATTGTTATATACAAAACAAAAGATGGCATACTTGTCGAACACAGCGGACAACAATCATGTGTAAAGGAAACAACGCCTCCTCCAAATTGAGCGGCTTCCTAATAGCTGATATTGAGCAGTACCTTGCTAATTGTTTAGCCCTCCTTTTGGAAAGGCCGGCCATTTGCAGGCCCATCACAACCAACTTGTGCATGTGTTCCATTTGTTCTGGACTCTGTCCTCAGTTCCACTGTTAATTATACTGTATCAAATATTAACAAAATAACACACACACACACACACACACACACACACACACACACACACAGACACACACACACACACACACACACACACACACACACACACACACACACACACACACACACACACACACACACACACACACACACACACACACACACACACACACACAGACACAGACACACAGCCCCTTGGCCTGGCCTGCAGAGCCTGTGTTATCTGTGTATTATGTACTCCTGTGTATGTGTTTCTCCCTCAGATCCTGTAGGATCAGCCAACTTGGGGTTCCCAATTAGGTGCATTGGGAGCATCTGGCCAGTGCCCCCTGGAGCCCTATAAAATAGTGAGCCATTCCATGTCTCTCTCTGCAGATGACAGCACCCTTTTGCTTGTTTCCCTTTAGTTTACACACTCTGCAACACCCCACACTACATTGATCACACATCCATACATTGCTGACATCACTGATCTTTCTGAATTGCAAATCTCATGTGCCAAATTGGGAGCTCTTGCCGCTTTCAAGTAAGAGATACTTGGGTTGGCCGTGACTCTGTGTACAAGTGAATTTTGCCTGTATTGTTTAAAGCCTAGATTGGCAACTTCAGTCACGGCATTAGTGAGGAGGTACATGGTAGTGTTAGAGTAACAATCTGAGTAATTGTTTGATTAGTTTGGGCGGTGCTCCCCACCCATGTAGGTTAGTGCCGTTTCCCCCCTGTGGGACTTCCTGTTTTTGTTTTGTGTGTGTTTTGGCTTTGTTTAGATTCTGTCCCACAAATGCTGGGATGGGGTGGTACCACCGGGATGCCTTGTGGTAGGGGGACTCGGGAGGGCCACCGAAAACCAGGGTTGAGTTGTGTGTGTTTATTTTTGGTTAGGCAGCTGAGGTAGGGGGAACACCGCAGACCACACCTGTAGGCGCACCTGTCTCACCTGTCCTGGCTTGGCAGTGTCAGAGGGGGAGCATTTGTTTCATTTCGGAAGTTTTGTTTTGCCCCTTTTAAAAAAGAAAATAATGAGAAAAAAACATAGTATATTTGTAAAAAAAAAAAAAAAAATCGGTCACATGTTTGTTTCCTCTCTTGACCAGCTTGAATGTATTGTAGGGGTTTGAAAAATGTCTGATATAGAGGATTTTGTGAAGACTCCATGTGAGAAGTCTTTAGATGGTTTTACTAAGGAGCAGCTACTTAGACTAGCAGATCACTATAAAATAGAAATCTATAACAAAAGGTGGAAGTGAAGTCAATTTTGAAAGCTAACTTGAGGGACATGGGGATCCTATAAGAGGATTCACCTGTTACTGGGGAAAAGGCAGCTGAAGTGGTTTGTCAGTCTAAGCTGCCCACTAGTCAGTTCACATTTGAACAACAAAGAGTTGCTTATGTTGCAATCAGAAGTGAAGAGGCTGCAGTCATAGAAGGAGTTGCAAGTAGAGAGGCTACGAATAGAGCTACGAATAGAGCAGTCTAGACTGGAGGTTGAGCGGACTAAACTGAGTTAATAAAAGTAGTAGGTCATCGGCTTCAGGGTCTCAAGATTTTTAAATTTTCAGCAATATGCGCCTTGTGCCCAAATTTTATGAAAAATACCCTGAAACCTTCTTTTTCATGTTTGAAAAAGTAGCCATGGTGCGTAAATGGCCAAAGTCTGCCCGCATGTTATGCTGCAATGTGTGTGAACAGGCAGGGCACAGGAAGCCTACTCATGTCTTATGTTAAAGCATCAGTGTTAAAAGCCTTTGAACTTGTTCCAGAAGCCTCATTTAGAGTTTGGGCACGATTTGTCATGTTATTTTGCTCGCTGGTGTGCTGCACTGGATGTAAAGGACTTTGATGGGTTATGTGACCTAATAGTCCTCAGAAAGTTGAAACTGCTGCAGAAGAGGCTGCTTTGGCAGATGAGTATGTGTTGACACAAGTGCTCTTATGGGGAGTGGCGCTCCTTTGGCCAGCTGCACGCTGGTAATGACAGTGGTGATGATGGCTCACGTGTCAAAATGGGTTTTGCTGGTAGTTCAGGCATGGCGGTTGCACCAGAGGTGAAAACTGATCATGGCACGTGTGAGGAGAATATGTAACTTTTGTCATAAAAAGGGCATTGGAAAGCTGATAGCTACACTCTAAAAGCAAAGACTAAGCCTACCTCTCACCCTGCAAAAGGCATTGCTGACGTCACTGATCTTACTGAATTGCATCTCTCATACCTTTTTTAAGCATTATAGTTAATTTTGTTCATTAATCATTGTTACTTTTAGCACTACCACCGTGTCCTCAATTTGTCATGGCCCCACGGTGCTGGGTTGTGACACACCATTGAGGACTTCAATGTTGTAACAGCATAATTATATTATAAGCGCATGTGATAATAAAAACGTTGATCCTTAAACCTGCTCCACATTGACTTGTGTTATCTGCTGCCTCCCGCCGTATACAAAGCGTATCTTGGCACAAACCAGACTATAAAATACGTATTACTTTGACTTTGAACTTGTTTTCTTGCAGGGTTGCATTTCTGGGAAATGGGCTGAGTGACAGTTCATGGATGGTTTTACTTAAGTTAATAGTTGAGTTCCAGGCACTTTTTGAGTACAAGTTAATTTAACTCATGTTAATTCATGTTTGCGTTGCATTATTTAGAAATAACTCAATTTATTCTCAGATCGTTCATCTATGCCACTGTTCTATTCCTGGGTCCAGTTGGAATTTAGTGCATGTCACCACACCACACCACTCTATATCCTTCATAAAAACATGTAATTCAAAAAATATATAATTATCTTTTGTGCAAATAATGCAGTACAGGACATTATAAATGTAGTACAATCACACTGAGTGGCAAAGTAAGAGTTACTAACAAAATTGCAGAAACAGCAAGGACATTTCACCAAGCTTAAATGACAAATGATGGTCTCATCAGGACTAGTTATTTCCTGGCTCACAAGATGGTGAAACACAGAGAGCCATCAGCTGAGGGGGGATTCATAAAAGAATGCCTTGTGTATTCTGCAGCAATCGTCTGTCCTGACAAGAAGGGGACGTTTGCATACTCTATTTTATTTTTGTATGTTTTTTTGTATCATTTGAACTGCAATATGTGGGTTGCTTGTAAAAAAAAAAGAGAGAGAAAGGACTTCAAAATAAAGGGAAGTTCATTTGTATCTGGCCAACACAAATCTCATACATTTCTCATGTAGCCCTCATGGAAAATTATTGATTTAACTTATTGTACCCATGGTTCACCCATGGATGGTACAATAAGTAGGCTACCACGAAAATAGGACCACAATGGTCCCCAGGACTTTTTTTGTGTTATCCTTTTAGCCCACGTTTTACTGTAGCCTACTGTACCTCCCTGCTGTTTACATTTCGGACTAATAAAGTATTCAATCAATCAATCAATGAGGTGGTTCCGGGTCACAGAATGGAGTAGTCGCACTTTTGCCTCGCCGGCACTCCCGCAATTTATCATTATACTTTTAAAGCCTCTTTTTGTTTCGTTCAGTTGAGATAAACTGCACTGTTTATTTCCTTATATATATTCTTTGTTTTGCATTTTTGAAATAATCGAAATGGCTACCAAACCGAGAAAACCTGCCAAGAATGAGGACGCTGCCCCTTTGGAAATGGCGGCCATTGCTAAGCTAATAGAAGATCTGAAGCTTTCCCTTACCCAAGAATTCAGAACGACCATTGCCTCGCTTGAATCTAAGCTAGATAACCTCCAGATAACCATTGCTGACCACGGCCAACGTTTGTCTGATCTGGAGGAAGGTCTGTCTCAGTATAGCGACAAAATGGGGGAGGTGGAGGAGAGATGCTCGGCTTTGGAGGATAGCTATGCTAAGCTACTTGCTAAAGTAATCGACACACAATCAAGAATTCGTCGGAATAATGTCAGATTGGTCGGTTTGGATGAATCAATTGAAGGTGATCGTCAATGCGACTTCTTTGCCGAAGTACTGGTGGAAATTCTGGGTAAGGACGTGCTTCCAACACTGCCCGAATTGGACCGTTGTCATCGGGCCCTGACCGCCAAGCCAGCCCCCGGACTCAGGCCTAGAGCCGTGATCGCCCGTATACATCGCTACAGAGTAAAAGAGGCCATCATCCGAGAGGCTAGGAAACAACGGGGGAAATTGTTCTACAAAGGGAAACCAGTCATGATTTTTGAGGATTACTGTCCGGAGGTGGTGGAACTGCGCTCCAGCTATCGTGAGGTGATGAGCGCCCTGTGGAAGCAAGGATTCAAGCCGTCTCTCCTATTCCCTGCAAGACTTTTCATCAAGACCAAGAACGACGTGAGGAAGCGGCTCGCATCACCCAAGGAAGCCATGGATTTCTTGAAGTCTCAACGCAGAGATGCCCAGGAGTTGCTCCAGCCATCCGAGGACGAGGATGCCCCAGAGCTGACATAAAAAGACGGATGCTTCGGACGGTAGTATCCTCTCTCTGGCTAGTTAGCTTGTTGCTAATTCACTGACCGTCATGTTTACTTTTTTATTTCTTAGTTTTCACAAAATGTTTACGTTTATATGGGAGATACTATAATGCTGGGTAATGTTTGCTTGCTTGTGTGTCTATTATATGCTAGGGAATTTAGCACCGTTCTTTCCTTTTTTTTTCTCTCTTTTCTCTTGGAACTAGACATAATTTTTTTTTCTCTTTTCTATGGGCGATGTAAGGATATATTTTATGCCTCGAAGTGTTTTTACTTGACGCTATTGGGATGTTTATGTTTACTACTTTGTATCTGGAGGTTTTAATACTAGCCATGTTTATTGTCGCTCGGCCGCCCTAGGGAGTTCAACGCTGTTTAGCCTCTTATCTTTGTTTATTTTTTACCGATCCTATTTTATTCTCTTAAAACTTTACATACTTTAATTATTTATTTTTAATTTTTTATATGGGCGATGATGTAAAGACATGTTTGATGCCGCGGAGTGTTTTTATCTCACGCCGCTGGGTTGTTGATAACTTATTTTATTTTATAACTGAGGGTAATGCTTAGCCTATACATTAGCCATGGCTTTTAGCCTTGGTTGTTGTTGACGGCCTTCATTTCCGGCCGGTTGCGTCGTCGCTCGGCTACGTCATCCATGACGTCGTCGTTTACCACTGAACTCTGAACTCTGAACCCTGTGGGATGGTGGGTGAATTGCTACATGGCGCCCCCTCTGGCCTGGTTGTCTAATCGCACCATATTTTCACTGAAGGTTACTAAGATAACCCAGGTTCTTTGTCTAGTATTATGGAGAGTTGGAGATAGCGGATTTATAGACCATGTACCGCCTTCCCTGGTTAGGTAGATGCACTGTCCATGTGGAACTGTGATTTATGGACAGTTTTTTCTTCCCCCCCCCCCCCCCCCCCTTGCAATGCACTTTGGTGCTGAAGAGCGTAATTTCGTTGTCAGAACGGCTGTTTTCTTTTCGGTTTTGAAGTCCAGCTGATATGTTTATTGAATGTATTATGTATAATTGTAGCGTATTTCATTGTTATTTGAAACGGTTTATTACTCAATTTATTTATTTTTATCTTTTTTTTTAGGGGAAGGTCATAATAATGATAATGCTCAATCCTTTATTTTCTATTTTTATGTATATACAACTTTATTTTTTGAACATTTCTGGAAAATTAAGAAACATTATTCCCCCTCCCCCCCTCATCCCCCCTCCCCCCTCGCACCCCCCTCCACCCCCCCTCCCCCTTCCCCCCCCTCCACCCCCCCCCACCCGCTCCCCCCCATCCCCCCTCCCCCTTTCGCCCCCCCCCCCCGACCCCCGCTCCCCCCCATCCCCCCTCCACCCCCCCCCCCCCCCATTTGTTTTTCTTTTTTTTTCTCTCTTTTTCCTTTTCTTTCACTGAGGCACCTATCAATATGGGAGTGTGGCTTAAAGCTGCTTAGGAGTGTTAGACTATTTGTGGTGGGTTTGAGGGTTCTTAGGTAGGATGTTAAGTCCCCGTGTTGTTGGGGAAAGACCCCCCACTAGGTCTGTATGTATGTTTGTCTTCTATGTTCATTGTGTTTTTTTTTTCTATGGCTCAAGAGAACATATGTGTATGCTATTTAAGATGAGGGGGAACGATGTATCTTCAGGGTCCTCTGGGTCCAGTCTGCCGGAATATCTGTCTATATGGATGCTGTAATGTTGTTAGCCTGTGGAAGAGGATGGTTTATGTTTATACTGGGGATGGACAGGTCATATCATTTTATTTATAGTATAATTTTTGGTTTCAGTCTTAATTCAATAGGTATTATGATGCTCCATGGCTGTGTCTAATTTTGAAAGCATTAAGCTTTGTTCTTGGAATGTGCGGGGCCTCCGGAAGGTGGCTAAGAGGAAGGCAGTTTTGTCATTACTAAAGAAGGAGAACGTTAACGTTGCTTTTTTGCAAGAGACTCATATGGAAACCAATGACAAGGTTAAACTTCAAAGGAACTGGGTGGGACAGGTTTTTGCTACAGCTTATTCTACATTTAGCAGGGGTGTGGCCATTTTGATCAATAAGAATCTTGCCTTTAAGCCTCTTAATTCTGTTATAGATAGCCAAGGCCGCTATGTAATTGTCAAGGGGGTTCTTAAAGGTAAAGAAATTACATTCATGAATGTTTATTGCCCCCCTGGCTACTCAGCTGATTTTTTATCAAAAGTCTTTGCCGAGTTTGCCGAGTTGGCATCTGAGGATGCTTTTGTGGGCGGAGACTTTAACTGCCATCTTTCCCCTTCTTTGGATAGGCTCCCACCTAGTATAGCTCCTCCCTCAAGGCAAGCCAGGATGCTCTCCTCCTTGTGTTCAGATATTGGATTCTCCGATGTCTGGAGAGCCCTCTGTCCCTCTGATTTGAAGTTCTCCTTCTTTAGTGCCCCCCATAATACTTACACTAGATTAGATTACTTCTTTATTCCTTCCTCCAAACTATTTCTCGTTTCGTCATGCACCATGGGAAGTATTGTTTTGTCTGACCACGCCCCTGTGTATTTGGTTTATTCTCTTGCTGAGGAAAGGGCACTATCAAAACGCTGGAGACTTAACTCATTTCTCCTCAAGGATGATAGATTTATTTCCTACTTTACAGCAGAATTCAAAATGTTTTATTCCATTAACTCATCATCTACAGACAACCCCTCTCTCCTTTGGGAAACATGCCAGGCATATTCTCGTGGTTTGATTATGTCTTATGTTGCTTCTAAAAGACGTAAGAAGAATGAACAGCGCAAACTCCTTGAATCCAAATTGTCTGATCTCGAAAACCAACATATTTTGACCCCAAGCTCAGATTTGCTTGGCGATTTGACAGCCACTCGTGCTGCCCTGAATACTCTGCTGATCCAAGATTCAGAGCACTCTCTTAAGTTTGCAAGACAGCGGATGTATGAGTTTGGGGATAAGCCTGGCAGATTACTGGCCAATCTGGCTAAGAAAAGGTCTGACTCTCAAACTATAGCTGCAATTTCGGATTCAAATAATGTCAGGTCTTTCGATACTAAAACTATTAACAGGGAGTTTTTCTCATTCTATTCCAGCCTTTACAAAACAGAACAGCCTGATGGTGCTCTTTCCGACATGTTTTCCTTTTTTGAAGACTTGAACCTTCCTATGGTTACAGATGCTCAGAATGTATTGCTTAATGCCCCAATCACAAGGGAAGAGGCTTTGACTGCCCTGAAATCTATGCCATCTGGGAAAACCCCAGGGCCGGACGGGTTTGGGTGTGAATTTTATAAGGAGTTCAACGATATTCTTTTAGACCCCTTGTTGGCAATGTTGAACCACTCTTCTGAGACCGGGATATTACCCCAGTCCTTAAGGGAAGCTAATATTTTCCTTCTCCTTAAAAAAGGTAAATGCCCCAAAAAGTGCGCCTCCTATAGGCCCATTGCCTTACTTAATTCGGACCAAAAATTACTCTCCAAAATGTTGGCCATGCGTCTGGAAACAGTGCTCCCTTTCATCATTAAAGAGGATCAGACAGGTTTTATTAAGGGTCGGAACTCTTGTGACAATATGAGGAGGCTCCTTAACGTCATTCAACTGTCTCGGGATTTTGACCAACCTGCTATGGTGCTCTCTCTGGATGCAGAGAAGGCTTTTGATCGTGCGGAGTGGCCCTACCTGTTCGCAACACTTGAAGAGTTTGGTTTGGGTTGCAAGTTTATCGACTGGGTCAGGGTTCTCTATAATTCCCGAATGGCGGCAGTTCTGACTAATGGGCTTAGGTCCAATAACTTTCCTCTTCAACTGGGAAATCCCCAAGGAGATCCGCTCAGTCCACTGCTCTTTGATATCGCCATTGAACCGCTGGCCCAGGCGATAAGACAGTCTGCTCTAATCTCTGGCGTTCGAATTGGTGAAAGGGAGCATAAAATCACACTCTATGCTGACGATGTGCTCATTTTTATAACCAGACCCCGCTCCTCTGTTCCCTGTTTGACTAAGTTGATCTCTACCTTTGGTAGCTTCTCAGGAAATTAATTTCACTAAATCCGAAGCCATGCCACTTGGGACTCTGACTTCTATCCCAGACCTGTCTGAGCCCTTCCCTTTCCGTTGGTCACCTTCTGGTTTTGTCTACCTAGGAGTGTCTATAACACCTACTTATGATAAAATGTTTGGGGCTAACTTCCCTCCTCTTTTGGATGTTATAAAGGCAGATCTGGATCGTTGGGCCCCCTTACCTCTCTCCTGGCTAGGTAGGATAGCTCTTATCAAGATGAATGTTCTCCCCAGGATACTATATCCACTACAAATGATTCCTGTATTGTTGACAAATAAGGTTATTAAGGTACTTGAGGGTTGGTTAAGTTCCTTCATCTGGAATAAGAGGAAGCCTAGGATTAAGATGGCCAAACTCCAAATGGACAGTATCGATGGTGGTTTGGATCTGCCCAATATAAGGTTCTATCAACTGGCTGCACACCTTAGGGTGTTAGCTGGTTGGCTCAAATCAGATCCCTCCTCAATCTGGCTTGATATTGAAACATCACAGTCCACTTGTCCTCTTTGGAACTTGCTATTTGTGAAGGACTTTAAATCTATTAAAAAATGATGCTCTAACCCCATCTCGATATGTTCAGTCAAGGCTTGGAGATCTATTCGTAAAATCGAAGGCCGTACCGAATCAACATCTCCTCTTACTCCAGTTGTGGGCAATCCAGACTTTAAACCAGGCCATCCGGATGGAGGCTTTAGGATCTGGCATTTGCAGGGCGTGACTAAACTTGGAGATTTATTTGATGGCCAGACCTTGTTATCTTTTGTACAGCTGCAGCAGCGTTTTGGGTTAATGAAATCTGACTTTTTCAAGTATTTGCAAATCAGACAGTTTATCACTAAGGACACCACACTGTTAACCAATACTTCCGCTTCACAGGTGGAGAGGGTTCTCTCTATGCAATTCTACAAAAAACTAATCTCAATTTTTTACAATGTTCTGAAATCTAACTCATCTTTAACCTCCCTTGTTACTAAACAGTCCTGGGAGAAAGATTTAGACATTTCCATTGATGATGTGGACTGGCAGGAAATGTGGATCTATGCGAAGGAGATTTCTGTCTGTAATCGAACTAAATCTATTCAGTTCAGAATATTACACCGTGTTCACATAACCCCTGCTCTCAGAAATAAGATGGATGCCAGTACATCTCCACTTTGTCTTAAATGTAAGACAGAGACTGGTAATTACATTCACTGCCTTTGGTCCTGTGTGAAGCTTCGGAACTATTGGTCTGATATGTAATAGAACTCACTTCCATCTTTGGTGTTCCTATCGATTTAAACCCCTTGTGTCTTTTACTTGGTCTCCCAGATGGTCATATTGTAAATATTAAACATAAAAGATTATTTAACCTGCTAACGTTCGCTGCCAGGAAGAACATTCTCTTGTTTTGGATCAAGGACGATGCTCCATGCATAAGAGCCTGGCATAATATTGTAATGGACTGTATCCCTTGTGAGTACATTACGTGTATGTTGCATTCCAAACTGGACACTTTTTATAAGATCTGGGCAGGGCCAGACTTACCGTTGGGCTAGGGGGGGCTACAGCCCCCGGGCCTCCAACTGGGGGGGCCTCCGATTTTTTTGGTAAAACATTTTTTTTTTTTTTTTTTTTTTTTTTTTTTTTTTTTTTTTTTTTTTTTTTATCAATTTTTTTTTTTTACGATGAAATTGTAAAGTATTGCAATCCAATTCAAGTGAGATTTATGTTTAGTTATTGTATATTTAGTTGTTTTATGGTTAAAACATCGAGAGCCTCTGCTATCCACACTGTCACTGCCACTGAAGACAGTGCCTGTAGTGGCTGTCAAAGCCTAATCCGGTCTAAAGCCCGCCTACTACTGTATCCAGTATTTTCCACACACACATACATGCACACACCACTTCCGTATCCGCTCTAGCTCCACCGACCCCCCCCCCGTGTAAATCCCAAAATGGTTTGGTCCACAGCAGTCCGCATTCCTCCTCATTGCACGTTACGAGTAACGAGTGTGTTTTGGGGCGAAAACACTCGCCCCAAAACACACTCGCCCCTATTTTTTTCTCCGGCCGAGGCCGCTGGATATACCCGGGGCGAGTGTGTTTTGGGGCGATGCGTTTATGTCGGCCTGGCGCAGCATGCAACATCCAACATGTGGTTTTTCACCGGTTTGTTTACAAGTCGAATTTGGGAAAAGAGCTCGACAACAACACAACGAGAGGATACAAGAGCTATCTGTGCTAGTTGCAAAGTGTGCAGATTTAAGCAAGTATTTTAAAACGGTGAAAGCTACCGAGGAAAAAGAAATAGAGAGTGGTAGACCGACCCCCGCCGACTCGAGGAGTTACATCCAAGGATTCGTAGTGTATAATTATAAACAAACAACCTCCTGGTGCTTCCAAGTTGGGGGGTAGTTTTACCAAAACCAAAGGTATTGAAGAGGAGGATTTGGAGAATGTTACGGTCATCAGAGATCAAAGGATTTAGCAGCTGCCAATGAAGTGTGGCTGCATCAGTGATGAGTAAGTCTACTATTAAAGTTAATATAAAGCAAACTTCATGTTCTGAACAAAACTCACACGTCTCTGTGCCAAACCTTCTATTCGTTATACTTTACAGTAGCTATTGATAATCGTAGATGGTTGATGATGCTCAATTCCTCTGCTCTGCTCATTATTTGAAACAGCCAGTGGTGGGTAAAATAAAATGTATATTACTGCTATAAATATGCATCCATATACTACTCCACTTTGGACCGAAATAACCGAATTAAACCCGAAATTAAAAGAAAAATAACCCGAATTACCCGAAAGATTTTCGCGCGCGCGCGCGAACGGGGCCTCGATAATTACTCTAGCCCACGGGCCTCGACTCCTCTTAATCCGGCACTGGATCTGGGATCCATATCTGTCTCATTTAGGACCTACGCTGTCCGCCACTGTGCTTGGGGGATTCCCATACCGACCCTAGTCTGACCTATAATCATGTTCTTGCTCATCTTTTTATCTTTGTTTAAATGTTGTTTCTGAGCTGTATCTTTTTTGTCTTTTTAATTTTTGTATTGTCTGTGTTTGTATTTTGTATGTCTTTAAAAATCAATAAAAATATCTTACAAAAAAAAAAAATCAATCAATCAATACATTTTTCATGGACACAACCCACATACTCAGCTGCATGCACTGCTGACAACAAATGCATGTTTCTTATAATTGGGGCACTGTGAACAAGTAGTAGCGCTCTTTTTCTCCGTCGTCGATGATGACATCAAGACTGCAGGGACTCCGGCAGGGACTCCGTCGTCACCCCCCCCCCCTGTGGTCGCCATCCATAGTCCTTCTGTTCTGTCTGTGTGTGATTGTGCATCTCTCTGTCCTGCTAGTGTGCCACTCTTTTCTGTGTTGCCTTGCTCCCAATCAGTCCAGTACTCTTGTTTGTCATACCAGTCCAGTTTTCAGTCTTTTGCTTCGGTCTAGCCCTTGTCCCTGCAGTCTTGATGTCATCTTGATGTTCTGCCTTGCTGTTCTACTCTTCATTTAAGAAGGTTCACCTCAGAACAGATGATCACACTGAATATCGAACACACTCATTATTCATTTGTTTGTTGCAGCTGCAACCTCACGATTCGATTCAAAATCGATTCCTAGGGTGCCGATTCGATTAAAATTGCGATTCTGCGATTAATTGATATTCGATTCGATTCTACGATTTATTGCGATTTTCTACCCCAAATCACTTTGCTTTAAAGGTAGGGTAAGTGATTTGCGTTGGTTAAAATAATTGTTAAATAGCTCTATATTCTGATAGTACTCATTGCTATAGAGTGTTTGTTCAGTATTAGGAGTCTCCTTGTCTCTCCACCTCTTTATTAAACAGAAAATGCATTTTCGTTTCAGTTTCATTTCCAATTTTATCCAACCAGGACAGAGAACTCAATCAGGATACAGATTAAACAAGCGAAATTGGAAGTGATGACACTAAGAAATGAGCATGCAAAATTGGAACTGGAACACTATACAAATTAAGCTTAAAAATGGGTACTTTATCCTGATTGGCTGAGATTTTGACACCTACCGAAAAATGTATTTTCTGTTTATTAAAGAGCTGGAGAGACGGGGAGACTCCTGTTACTGAACAAACACTCTATAGCAATGATTACTATTCAGAATATAGTATTTTAACCTTTTATCAAAATACTTTTTGTTTTAACCAAAAAATATCACTTACCCTACCTTTAATTATACTAGAACATTTTAAAACAATTCTGAACAATATAAACCATGAAAAGTTGAATCATACACTTCAATGCAGCCAGATCATGTCAGTCAGTCTTTCTGACATTGATTTCAGACAAAGTGCCAGTGAAAAAGGTACTAACTTATTAAAAAAAAAAAAAAAAAAAAAATCGATTTTAAAATCGTGGCATTAAGAATCGCGATTTATTCATGAATCGATTTTTTTGACAGGCCTGTCTGCCATGTTTTTAATCTGCTGTAGTTTTTAACCTGAACTGGAAAATTAATTTCAAAATCAGCCTGGGGTTTCATGTCCCTCATTATTGAATCCATCCAGTGAACAGTATTTTGTTCAATTTGTTCACAATTATTGGAGGGTTTTGAATAAACAAAAAAGGAATTACATGCAACTGTTTGTAGTTGTAAAGTTATGTATTTGCTTCTACAGAGTTTACTCTGTCATTTAGTTATGCAATCACTGAAGGATGATGCAGGGTATCATTAACAAACAGCACTCTGCAATAATCTTTTTTTGTAAATTCTCCCAGAAAAGTGGATTTTTCAGATCCTTTACCCTATAAAACCCTTTTATTTGCTGTCTGTTGCCACATACTGAACTGCTCATCCCATTTCTGGTAAATGGGCTGGGTGTATATAGGGAGGTTTCCTGTTAGTAAACATGAGAGGAATATGACCGCGCAGCTGCGGGGGGAAGCCTATGGGTGCGTTTGGAAATTACGCACCGGAGCACACTCGCCTATTAGTTTGTATTGGCCAGTGCGCTCACTGCCGCTCAGGGCTGTATTTTCGAACGCGCCTTTCCCCCACTGACCCCCAGGCATGCGCAGATTGCGCATTCTGCTCTGTGATGACGTCGCGCGGAAATCCGTCTATACACACACACACACACACGCACGCACGCTGCGTGCGTGCGTGCGTGCGTGTGTGTGTGTGTGTATATATATATATATTCTTTGATTATTAATCTGCATACTGGTGCTCTGGTGATAATTATTTATATTGTACTTTTAGAAGAGGAGCAAAGTTACTTATTTTTAACCCTCTAATAATGACTGGGAGAAACCAGAGCTTGAGCAGACACTTTCTTTATATAACCAAATATATATGGAACGGATGTGTATATGGTCTTGTGTTGTCTCCTCTAGTTTGACAAACTGGACCTTAACTCATTTCCGTAGGGTATTGTTTTTCCATAATTTCTGGACCCCCATCATCAGAGCAGCAGATGGATGTCTTCAAAATAAACCTTAATACATCACAGTACTGTCTTGGTACTGCTCAGTGTGACCCAGCCTTGCCACCCAGGCAACATGACACAATATGTAGTAATTTAGGCTACTAAATTGTTCACCTAGCATGTACAGTATTTACTATTTCTAACATTATAACATATATTTAATATATGTAATATAATGGAATATTATGTAAATAAAGGCTTTAAGGCACTTCTTAAATACATGTTATTTGAGATGAACACGCGTTGTACAGTATGTACCTTTCATCTTAACTCATTAACCAGCCTCTCATCAGGTCACCTGGCTGTAAGCCCAAACATCCTCTATACTGCAGACTGTCTGTGTCCAACCAACTACCTTTGATACACAGGTTATGATTAGAACTATTTTATATGAGAGAGAAAGATCAGATATGATCCATTAAATAATAAATAATTTTGTTTCCCATGGAAGCTGTCAATGATTTGCTTCGTTATTGTTAACCTATTTGACTAAGGGGCACGTCATTGAGCTTGTACAAACACATGTTTTAAGAGATTTGAAACACATAGGCATAGTCCCAGTTCTACTTGATATATCAGTGCACAGGTTTGCATAGATCAGGGGTGTTAATAATTTTACATGAAGGCCACATGAGAAATTCATGAGGTTTCTGTTGGCCAGACACAAATCAACTTCACTTTAGTTATTTGTATATTCCTTTTCTCCCTTCTTTTTTACAAGCTACCCACACATTGCAGTTCAAATAATAATAAGAACATACTGTAAGAAAACATTACAATATATACATAAAGTGAGTACACAAACGTCCCCTTCTTGTCAGGGCAGACGATTGCTTTACATGAGAGAACGATTAAATAATAAAGAATTGTGTGTCAATGATTTGCTTCATTACTTGACTAAGGGGCACTTCATTGCGCTTTTATTACAAAGAAAGAGATTATACAAAATTAGTGTTATACAAAACGAATTATATAGATGTTGGTTACCACCAGTAACAAGATTATGTATGTTATGTTGTGTAGCCTCAACAAATTACTATTTTTGTTTTTTATAAAACACAGTCGAAGCTGTAATAAAATGTATCTTGAAATAACTATAATCCTTACTGGACACCTGATCAGTTCCATCTTATTTATTTTATCTAATTACAATAAGAATATAGTCAGCTCATTAGTCCAATTTAAATAATATCAATATCAAAAATCGGACGGATCGGACGGTTCTGTCTTGATAACTTGACTAAAGAGATAATATGTACCGATTTGCATGATGTTTGGACAACATTTGCAGGAGTTATATTGTTTTGCAAAATATAAGCCTCCTGGTGGCGCTATAGTAGGGCAATGTTGAAAGGGTGGAATTTTTTCCTCAACGTAGTGTGAATGTGCGTGCAAAGTTTCACCGCAATCGGACACTGCGTTCATGATTTGTGGAATTTTGTTCAAAACTGGCCACTCCTGCAAACTTTAGATGTCAATCTTAGCCATTCAGGATGGAATATGAAAAATCAAACAGATCCGTCTTGATCACATGACTAGAGATCATGTGTACCGATTTGCGTGAATTTTTGATAAAATGTGAAGGAGTAATATCAAAATAATAGTTTTACATAAGTGGGCCTCCTGATGGCGCTATAAAAGGCAGATGGAAAAAATGCAGGGCAAAGGTTGTTCCTTGGCCTCTAAGGAGTGCACGTACAAAGTTTTACACAGATTGGTGCAGTTATAGGTAAAAACCAAGGGGCAAGGCTTGGATATTTACGATGAGGCCAACACGGAAGCTTATGAATGGCCAGAGTGGCGCTGTTTTACCCTGCGCCGACGCGACATTACAAAGTCTAAACCAGTTGTGCTATAAACACGCCCCCTTCTGTGGCCAACGCGGAAGTGCCTTTTTCAAACAACCGCGGACTCTTTTTTTTCGCCGATAAAGTATAGTTTTGGACCATGACGGAGGCGCGCCGACTCAGCAGACCTTGAGGCCGAGGAGACGCGCCCGAGCGCCTCCAGGCGCGAGTGCCCGCGTCGACCGGCCGAAGGTCTGCTAGTCGACTCAGCGCCGTTCGAGTTGTGTACCGATAGGGACAGAATAGTAAATAATGTTTTGCTGAGAGCGTTTGCCCCAACTGTCACTCAAAGTGGCTACTGGCCAATCGCAGCGCGTCCTTGCACAAGCGTATTGGCCAATCATGCACAACTGGTTTAGACTATGGAGTCACGCTGCGCCGACCTGAAGTGTCAGAAAGAATTTATTTTAGCGCAAGTGAATGGGTTTTTGACAAACTTTAGACTAGATTTTCTTACCGTAATAAAAATTGTCATAAATTCTATATGCTTCCAGTCGCTAGTTTAAAGTCTCCTTTCAATCATCATGATATGCGTTTTGCTAAATTATGGTCCCATTTATTCTAAAATTGACGATAAAGTAGGCTATGCTCCAGGAGGGGCGGGATGATTTGATTGACAACCTACACAACCAATAGCATTCATTCCCCGCCCCCGCTCTTGATTGACAAGCTACCCAACCAATAGCATTTTTGGGGGTGTTTTCCGGTTCGCTGGTCACGTGTCTGGTCTCAACCAATAGCGTTTGAGTTCCGGCGTGGCCAACTGTATATATTAACGATGGAGGAATGCAATAAAACCCTGGACAGATTGCAGTATGTGCAAAACTCAGCTGCCAGAGTGCTCACCCGCACCAAACGCTGGCAGCACATCACCCCCACCCTCAAACACCTCCACTGGCTTCCGGTCAAGTTTCGCATCAATTACAAACTACTCCTCCTCACCTATAAAGCCCGCCATGCCCTAGCCCCAGGGTACCTCTCGGACCTCCTGGACGATCACACCCCAGAGCGGGACCTGAGGTCTTCCGACTTGGAGCTTCTCACCACCCCTCGTAGCTACAAGCGGACCCTTGGCGATAGAGCTTTCAGCGTGGCAGCCCCTGACCTCTGGAACTCTCTCCCATTGGAGATCCGCCAGATGCAAACACTGGACTCCTTCAAGTCCGCACTGAAGAGACACTTATTTACTCAAGCTTTTGGCAATTAATGTGTTTATTGTG
The DNA here is from genome assembly GCF_963454915.1 of Gymnoscopelus microlampas. NCBI lineage: Eukaryota > Metazoa > Chordata > Actinopteri > Myctophiformes > Myctophidae > Gymnoscopelus > Gymnoscopelus microlampas. The sequence goes on from NC_139942.1 coordinate 14,120,195, forward strand.
TGTACTGTAAAGCGTCCTTGGGTTTCTGAAAGGCGCTATATAAATCCAAGTTATTATTATTATGTTCCTGAACTATCGGCTTAATTTTCGTTCTGTAGAAAGCAGGGGAGTGGCTTTGTCCATTCTTTTTTACAGTCTATGGTAAAAACAAGAATTGGCCTGTTATAGCGCCACCATGAGGCTGATTTGAACATTTTCAAGTGGCATTTCTTCCATGTATGTGCACATTTTCACAGAAATTGCATGCTGTGTTCATGATTTGAGGCATTTTGTTCAAAACGGAGCACTCCTGCAAACTTTGGAAGCCATTTTTAGCCAATCAGGATGGAATATGAAAAATCTGAAAGACTAATTTTGTTTAATGACTATAGAGATACTGTGTACCGTTTGGACAAAATCTGTAGGAGTACTGTCAAAAAATGTGTTTAGCAAAAAGCAGCCTCCTGGTGGCACTATAACAGGCCCATGTGAAAATTTGGGGCAGAGGTTCTGAATTGGCATCCAGGGATTGTTTGTGCACAGTTTTGCTGCGATCATGCTAGCGGTGTCGGGGATTAGCTGGTCACAGACAGACAAACGGACGGACGGACGGACGGACGGACGGACAGACACACACACACACACGCACGCACGCACGCACACACACACACACACACACACACACACACACACACACACACACACACACACACACACACACCCACACCCCCACACCCACACCCACACCCACACACACACACACACACACACACACACACACACACACACACACACACACACACACACACACACACACACGGACGGACGGACGGACGGACAGGGTGTAAAACATACTCTCTCACGTATATCTACATATATCTCATGTATGGTGCAAAGCAGGACATTGTTCAAAAATGTCCCATGCATGGCCCAATTGAAAGGGGGAAAATGATCAATGGTTAAAGGAGAATTTTGGACTAAAGTTTTATTACCTTTTTTATGATGTTATGATATCTTAGGATGAATGGTACAGTAGAAAAATTTCATAATTCCACCCCTGGTCCGCCACAGCTTAAAAAGGTGCGCGGATAGGCCTTAGGTTAGATCACATATTTTAACAGCTTTTTTTTATTTTTTTGAGAGAGATCTGACGTTCATAGTGACAGAACACTGTCCAAAAAAAACAAAAAAAAACATAAGTCTCGCTAGACGAGATTTCAATCTCGTCTAGCGAGACTTCTGTTTTTTTTTGTTGGTTGCATAGTGTTCTGTCACTATGAACATCAGATCTCACAAAAAAAAAAAAAAAGCCATTCAAATATGTGATCTAATCTAAGGCCTATCCGCTTCAACTGTAAGTGAGATTCCCCATTCTAGTGAATGAGGCAGCTTAGAGGGCTTTTAAGCTGTGGCGGACCAGGGGTGAAGTTATGAAATGTTTCTACTGTACCATTCATCCTAAGATATCATAACACCATAGAAAAGGTAATACAATTTTAGTCCAAAATTCTCCTTTAACTAAAGGAATACATAAAAAAAATATACGCTGTATTATCTTGATCAGATAGCGTCAGAGTAGGAGTGGTTTTGTTTTCTGGCTTTATAAAGACGGTGCAGAGAACATCTTCCTCATCTCTACGGAGCACCAGAACACAGTAAGTCACTAAGAGCTTCTTATATTTGATCTGTAGGAAGAGAAAATATTTGACAATACCATCCCATCTAACATACTGGTAGCAAATCAATAATTCATTGTCTACATTTATGAATAAATCAATTTGGTATAATCTGTAATTTTTACTTAATGTATGTGTGAGATGTGGTACAATGGGGAGTGTATCTATCCCCGGGTTCTATGTTCCCCGCTTACCAAACTCTACCCCAACACTGTGGTAAAAGTGGGGATCATTGAACCTGGGGACCCCTTAAGGGGATAATGCTGAAATCTAGTAGACGATGTATTATGACTTGAATAATGCTGAAATCTAGTAGACAGTGTATTATAGTGTGGCCATTCGTCCGGTTTAAGGCCGGACAGTCCGTTTTTTGACCCAGCAGTCCTCCATCCAACACACCCTCTGGCCGGACGCATAATTGTCCGGCTTTTGAGATAGTGATTACAGTGTATACAAGTTACTGGTTTATATTTACATATCTCAAATCTGCGGTAGATTTGCCCAAAATTTTAAATTGAATTAAAGTGGGTCATCTTTGCATGTTTAGAATTGTAACAGCTGAAATCAATAATATATTAGTATTCCGATATTAACCTGCGGGCCGCATTAAGTGAAGGTGGGGACTGCATCTGGAATGATCTTGGGGGGGGTCCCTGGCACCAAATATTTTGAGAAGGGGGTCCTCGGCTATAATACATATCAATTTGGGGGTCCTTGCTGTGCCTTTTGCCGGGTACAGCGTGCCCGGCAAAAGTCCTCCTTTCTGAGGTTCTGTTGGTGGCTACCCTAGTGTATTATGACCTGAATAATAATACTAACAGTAGAATTCACTTTGACTATTATGTTAGATAATAAGATGAGCATACAGGAGACACACTAGACTAGAGCAACTGATCCTGCAAATATACATTTAGACATTAGACTAAATTTAAACCATGACAAAACAGCTACACAATTATATAATTTACAGTCATCTTTAGGTCCATTTTGTGTGTGGATGGTATAACTGAAGTGTCTGTCTTCTGTTCAGGTGACTTCATTCATCACTGACAGTAACACCCACTGTGATCATCATCTGTCAGTTGAAAGACACCCGGTAAGTACCAATTAATTCCCCCAACCCATGGCACGCAGTTTACATAATACATTTGCACTGAAAGGAAACAATGAAAATATGCTCTCAAGCCTTTTTGTATTTTATCCTTTTCACAGATACAGTATGTATACATGGTCACCTAAATGCATTATTGCCAATGAAAACAATCAATAATAATAATAATAAGGGTAATAATAATAAGGGTAATAATAATAATAAATATAGCTGCAAGCAGCAATAAGCGGTTTTGAGAATAGGGCAGAGAGAGAGAGAGAGCGAGAGAGAGAAAGAGAGACAGAGAGAGAGAGAGAGAGAGAGAAACAGACAGACAGACAGACAGACAGACAGACAGACAGACAGACAGACAGACAGACAGACAGACAGACAGACAGACATACAGACAGACAGACAGACAGACAGACAGTGTGTGAGAGAGAGAGAGGCAGACAGACAGACAGACAGACAGACAGACAGACAGACAGACAGACAGACAGACAGACAGACAGACAGACAGACAGACAGACAGACAGACAGGCAGACAGACAGACAGTGACAGAGTGAGAGAGAGGCAGACAGAGGCAGACAGACAGACAGACAGACAGACAGACAGACAGACAGACAGACAGACAGACAGACAGACAGACAGACAGACAGAGTGAGAGAGAGAGAGAGAGAGAGACAGACAGACAGACAGACAGACAGACAGACAGACAGACAGACAGACAGACAGACAGACAGACAGACAGACAGACAGACAGACAGTGACAGAGTGAGAGAGAGAGGCAGACAGACAGACAGACAGACAGACAGACAGACAGACAGACAGACAGACAGACAGACAGACAGACAGACAGACAGACAGACAGACAGACAGACAGTGACAGAGTGAGAGAGAGGCAGACAGACAGACAGACAGACAGACAGACAGACAGACAGACAGACAGACAGACAGACAGACAGACAGACAGACAGACAGTGACAGAATGAGAGAGAGACAGACAGACAGACAGACAGACAGACAGACAGACAGACAGACAGACAGACAGACAGACAGACAGACAGTGACAGAGTGAGAGAGAGGCAGACAGAAAGAGAGGCAGACAGACAGGCTACCAGGAGTAAGTATGTTTGTAACAAACTAAGAATTCCAAATGATGATCACCTCAATGCATTGTTGGGGACAGGGATCAAACCAGCAACCTATGGATTCACAGGCTGCCTCTCTTCTTATTCCGCTAAAGCTGGGGAACAATAGCCTGGGTGAGGGGGGGAAGAAGAGGAAAAAAGGGGAAGGAGGGGGGAGGAGAAGCTGTGGGGGAGGCGGAAGGGGGAGCTGTGGATCGAAAGGTCACCAGTTCGATTCCCGACCGGAACATCTCTCTAACCCACCCAAAGTCTTACCAAGTGATATGAACCTTTCAAATATCATTTAATTAGTGACACAAAGAGGTCAGTGTCTTGTAGAGATTGCCATACAGTCAAGTAGTTATATTTTGTATTGTTAAATTATTTACTGTAGTGATATTTTAATTGTATGATGAACAGAGCTGAATTATTATGGACTGATCTTTATATGAAGTGTGTGACATAGATTATACAGTCTTGTGCTACTGTGTGTGTGTGTGTGTGTGTGTGTGTGTGTGTGTGTGTGTGTGTGTGTGTGTGTGTGTGTGTGTGTGTGTGTGTGTGTGTGTGTGTGTGTGTGTGTGTGTGTCCATACTCAGTCCATAATGATAGTGTATGCATATATATGTATATATATATATATAAATATATATATATATATATATATATATATATATATATATATATATATATATTTATGTATGTATGTATGTATGTATGTATGTATGTATGTATGTATGTATGTATGGTATGTGTATGTATATGTATATGTATAT
>NC_139942.1:14139846-14184846 GCF_963454915.1 Gymnoscopelus microlampas
GTCCGTTTTGAACAAAATTCCTCAAATCATGAACGCAGCTTGCGATTTCCGTGAAATTTCACAAACACATTCCCACTAGGGCAAGGAAGAAATGCCACCCTTTTTCACATCGGCCTGTTATAGCGCCACCAGCAGGTCTAATTTAGCAAAACACATTTTTGGAACAAAATGCCTCAAATCATGAATGCACTGTCCGATTGCCGTGAATGACCTAAGAATAAATGGCACCCTTTTCACATTGGCCTATTATAGCGCCACCAGGAGGCCACAATAACGTACCTGACCTGGCAGAGACCTGTGCTCCGAGGAGCACTTTTTCTAGTTGTTGTTGATGTTGTTATTTATTGCTACTATCACTGATTTAGAAAAAACATTAGAATGAATTGATGAATTAATCAATTGTTTTCTCCAGTGCAGTGTGAGCCATGGATCCAGAGAGAAGTGAAACTATAGAGCTGGCAGCTCTTGGTCGACCCTTCAGTCTTGGCATGCTCTATGACTGTCGCCGAGACTCAATTATCCCAGGTACAGCTTTAAATGTAGGATGTGACTGTAGTTACTGCAGTTTATATTTTTAAATAAACAAATCTACTAATCTACATCTACTCCTACTACTACTACTAACCCACTACAGTATTATTGTCTCCGCCAGGCCGAAGGCATGGCAAGAGAATATATTTTACCCCCTGTCCGTCCGTCCGTCCGTCCGTCCGTCCGTCCGTCCGTCAGTCCGTCCGTCCGTGTGTCCGTGTGTCCATCTGTCCGTGAGCAGCTAATCTCCGGCACCGTTGGCCCTGTCGCTGCGAAACTGTGCACACACACTCCCTGGATGCCAATTCAGATGCTCAAAATGTTTCACATGGGCCTGTTATAGCGCCACCAGGAGGCTGATTTGTGCAAAACCCATTATTTTATATTACTCCTACAGATTTTATCCAAACGTCATGCAAATCGGTACACAGCAGGGGCGTGCTGGGACCAAAATTCAGCTCTGGGATTTTTTGAACCGGCCCACCGTTTTGTCAACGGGGGGGGGGGGGGGGCGTTTAACCCAGCCAAAACTTCCCAAACAGTAACGTAACTAATAATTGGGCCGCGCGACCCGGAAATTACCGTAATAATCCTATAACAGGAGAAAAAAATAATATTAATTTTTAAAACATTTTATTTTTTAATTTTTAGGTGGCCCACCAGCCACCTGGCGGCCCGAAAATGGCGCGGCCGTTCTGGAATTTTCCCGAATTTCCCAGTGGCCAGCACGTCCCTGGTACACAGTAACTCTATAGTCATGTGATCACCACGGATCTGTCCGATTTCCCATATTCCCTCCTGTTTGGCTAAGGTTGGCTTCCAACGCTTGCGGCAGTCGCCCGCTTTCAACAAAATGTCGCAAATCATGCACGCAGTGTCCGATTGCGGTGGAACTTTGCACGCAGATTCGCACTACGATGAGGAACAGATGCCACTCTTTTAACATTGCCCTATTATAGCGCCACCAGGAGGACGACTTTTGCAACACTTTTCTTTTTATATTACTCCTACTAATGTTGTCCAAACATCATGCAAATCGGTACACATTATCTCTAGAGTCAATTGAGCAAGATGGTTCCGTCCGCTTTTTTATAGTTCATCCTGATTGACGAATTCCAAACATTGCTGGCTCAAAATAACCTTCCTGACCTGGCAGAGACCTGTGCTCCGAGGAGCACTTTTTCTAGTGACTTACATGTTTACTCCTCCAATGAGAATTCAACTTACAAGCCTAACACTGTATTCACAATATAATGTGTGACACAAAAGCATGAAGCTAAGCACAACGCTGAAAGCTAAATTTGGGCATGTCTGAGCTTATGAGTGCCAGCTGTCACTCATGTGATTTGATTTGATTTTATTAGACGTTATACAGGAAAAAACACATGTTACATCATGTTCATTGTAGAAACGTCAGGATACAAAAAGTACAAACATAAAAGTCTTGCGACTTATTTTCATTGTGGTCCTTGGTCTGAGACAAACAACACTGCAACAAAATACATACAGTAAGACAGTACAGTAATAAATAAAACAGTCAACCACACCCTGTGTGAAGGAAGCGGTGCCTTTGAGGAGTTTATTTAATTGGGCTATATATGAACTAGAGAAACAATGTTAAGTGTGTGTGTGTGTGTGTGTGTGTGTGTGTGTGTGTGTGTGTGTGTGTGTGTGTGTGTGTGTGTGTGTGTGTGTGTGTGTGTGTGTGTGTGTGTGTGAGAGAGGTTGTTGACTTAAGCAAGGGGGGGGCTGGTGGGGCATTGACTTCACTTGAGGTCAGCATGTGGTCTCCTGAGGTCATAAAGGCAGAGTGTGTGTGTTTGTGTGTGTGTGCAGCTGTGAGGTCATGAGGTCGCGCTCATTTCTCGTGCTCGGACACCCAGACACGGTCAAACGTAGAGCGGCTGGCACAGCTAAAAATAGGCCACGCCAGTGGCCGTACAGGAGGGGTAGCAAGTGATGCAGTGCGGGGGGTCCACCAGCAGGGGGGGGGGCACCCGCCTATAGACCCCTTAACAGACGACGTCATACTGGCTGCGTGCAGCCAGTATGCGCGCAACGAAACCCATTATATCAGGTCTCGTTAGGACGCGTCTCACTAGCCAACACACACAAGAGGGGGTTGGGGTGTGCTGAAACCAGTGCACCCCGAAACAGGTTGGGAATTGATTGCGTGAAACAATCACCTGTGCGTCCAGGCTCAATGTTAGTAAACAAATAATTGGTCTATAGCGCTGATACAAATATTTTTACAGCCAAAAAAATAGATTTATATTGGTCAAATCGAACCGAATTAGACCCGAATTAGACCCGAAAATCTTTGGGTTGTGCACACACATGCACGCGTGCTGTGCGCGCGTGCATGTTCGTAAAACTCCCACGGGGAGGCCCCGCGATTTTGCTTTACGCCACTGTCCAAGGCTGTGTACAAAATATTAAAAATGTAAATCGACCACAGTGAAACAAGTGAAGAAGGTAACTTACTGTTTATTTCATCTATTACAGGCTTTACATTGTGGGATTATGAAGATCTGAAAAAGGACACAAGAAAAAGATCCCATAATAACAACGAATTTGAAATAGTTGCATCTGAAACAATTGAGGACAAGACCTCATCACTGAATGTTGAAGGGCCCTTGAAAGCAAGTTTCTTTGGTGGACTGGTAGATGTTAGTGGCTCTGCCAAATATCTCAAAGATAGCAAGACTTCACAAAATCAGGCCAGAGTAACATTAAAATACAAAGCTACCACAGGGTTCCAAGAACTGTCAATGAATACACTTGGAAGAGGCAATGTGAGACATCCACATGTTTTTGATTCAGACATAGCAACACATGTTGTAACTGGTATCCTTTATGGGGCACAAGCCTTCTTTGTATTTGACCGTGATGTGTCTCATAAAGAAAATCGTAAAGACATCGAAGGCAACCTGAAGGTAATCATCAGTAAGCTTCCCTCCCTGACAATGAAAGGTCAAGGTTCAATACAAATGAAAGACACAGACATTGAAAAAGTTGAGACATTTTCCTGCAAGTTCCATGGAGACTTTTCACTCAGGAAAAATCCAGTGTCTTTTAAGGATGCAATAGAAGCTTACCAAAGCCTGCCAGCGTTACTGGGATCAAATGGAGAGAATGCTGTACCAATGAAGGTCTGGCTGATGCCATTGAAAGTTTTAGATTCTAAAGCTGCTCAGCTTCTCCATCAGATTAGCATTGGATTAGTGATAGAAGCTCAAAGTATCCTGGAGGACTTCAGTGACTTGGAATTGAGGTGCAACGACGCAATACAAAGCCCTGTCACACAACAGTTCCCACAGATTAACAAAAAGCTGAGAGCTTTTAAAGATCTGTGTAATGAGTACAAGTTGGAGTTTCAGAAAACCTTGGCAAAACATCTACCTTTAATCAGAGGAGGTGGGGAAGAGGAGAGTGTTCTTGCAGAGGTCCTGAAAAGAAGACACTCATCTCCTTTCAACAACAAAGACCTGAGTGAGTGGATGTGCTGCAAAGAGAGAGAAATAAACATCATAAAGTCCCTTACTGACATGATGGAAAGCACAAAAATTGTGTCAAGTCAGAATGGACTTGATCAAATAATCCTCAGTCCAGAGACTGAGCATGTTGTATGCTTTGCTTTCACCTCACTGGCAACTGCTGAACCATATCTGTCAACTTTATCAAGCTACTTGAGAGAAACATCCAAGCAACTGAATACTCAAGATACTGCACTTGATACCCATGATGTAGAAAAGGAACAATGGTACTTTTCAGAAGTCTATCAATCAATGAGACAAAGGGCAAAGCTTCTCAATGATTTTTCAGAGGCCAACAAGAACTACAAGGACATTCAATTCCTCACAACAGCTATACCAAATGAGAGTCAAAAGGGTGCATTTGTCTACCTTTACAAGGATGGGGTCTTGGTCAATAAGAATTTCGAGCCACCTTCAAAGCCTGAAACACCTGCAGCGAGGGACATAACCCATAACAGTGTGACACTCAAGATGTGCCCACCAAGATTTGGAGCAGAAGACACCAGCCACTACTCTATTGAGTATTGTGTCACTGGACAAGATGACTGGCAAAAACAGACTGCATCCAAAGCTGATGAAGTCACACTGTCCAATTTGACTCCTAATACAGAGTACAAGTTCAGATTCAGAGCTGTGTGTCCAGTTGGCAGAGGGCCAGTCAGTGAAGTCAGTGGTTCCATGAAAACTTTATCCACAAGTCCACCTGGAAAACCTCAAGTTGAAGCATACGCAGATCAATTATCAGTTAAATGGGAGAAACCAACTGAGTTTGGAGATGGGGTGACTGTAGAGAGCTACAGTCTGGAGTATGCAAAAGTATCCACTGGAATAGAACATGAACAACTGCCATGGAACAAAGTGACATCAAAAGCTGAAAAGGCAATCGTTACTGGGCTTGAACCAATGACAGAGTATGCAGTTAGAGTCAGATGTGAGTGTGGTGTAGCTGGCAGAAGCAAGGAAAGCATCACAGTCACTGTTCAGACAACAGAGGCATGTCAACGTCTGGCTGAATTTTACAGAACTACAGGCACACTCATCAATTCAGGGTCACCATCAGTTTACAAGCTTCCTCTGGACATAAACAAGATAAACATTGATGGATGCAAGAGCTACAGTTTTGGAAAGGAAAGCAATAGGAAATGTCGCACCATAATGGTGCTTGGAGCAACTGGAGCAGGAAAGACCACCCTCATCAATGGTTTGATCAACTACATAATCGGTGTCCAATGGGAGGATTCATTTCGGTTCAAGTTAATTGATGAGGATCAAACAAAGTCTCAAGCTGAGAGTCAGACATCTGAAGTCACCGTATACAAGATTAACCATCAAGAGGGATTTCAGATTGACTATTCATTAACCATCGTTGACACACCAGGTTTTGGTGACACTCGGGGAATAGAGAGAGACAGATTGATCACAGAGCAGTTGCACAACCTTTTCACAGCCAAACACGGTGTCTCTGAAATTGATGCAGTTTGTTTTGTTGCCCAGGCATCTCTTGCACGGCTAACACCTACACAGAAATATGTGTTCGATTCAGTGCTCTCAATCTTTGGAAAAGACATAGAAGAGAACATCAGGGTTTTGGTGACATTTGCAGATGGTAATGTCCCACCAGTCCTGGAGGCAATCAAAGCCTCCGGGGTCCCATGTCCAACAAAAAAAGGAGAGCCCCTTCATTTCAAATTCAACAATTCTCCATTGTTTGCAGATAAAACATCACTTGGTGCAAACAATACAGGTGCATGTGGTGGTGGTGGTGGTGATGCTGCTGCTGCTGCTACTGATGATGATGATGCTGATGATGATGCTGATGATGATGATGATGATGATGACAACAAGGACAGTGTAGGCTCCTTTAATAAGATGTTTTGGGACATGGGTTTCAAAAGCATGAAGAACTTTTTCAAAAGTTTGAACACAATGAATACGAAAAGTTTGTCTTTAACAAATGAGGTCCTTGCTGAACGACACTTGCTGGAAATCTCTGTTGAAAACTTGGAAGAGAAAGTCAAACTTGGGTTAGCTAAGAGTGAAGAGATAAAAGAAACAACTTCAATACTTGACAAGCATGAAGCAGAGATCACTGCCAATGCAAACTTTACGTTTGACGTCCCGATCAGAAAGCAAGTTAAAACTAAAACGGTTGGATTAAACACCAACTGTGAGGAGTGCAGCACAACTTGCCACTATTCCTGTCGCGTTCGCAGTGATTTACTTATACGTACATGTAGTGTAATGAAATCAGGGAACTGTACACAGTGCTTTTGTTCCTCGAAAGTACATTCTAATAAGAAGTACGTTTGGGAGTGCAAAGTTGTCAAAGAAAAGCGAACAGTGAAAGAGTTACAAATCAAATATGAAACAGCTACAGAGAATACAATGTCTGTTCAGGACCTGATCGCTAAATTAACAGCTGAGTATGATGACCTGCAGATGGGGGTGGTGATACTCATGGAGAAGTCGGCCAAGTGTTTAGAAAGACTGAGCGATATTGCACTGAAGCCCAATCCACTTTCCACTCCAGAGTACATTGACCTGCTCATTGAGGGAGAGAAGTCTGAACTCAAACCAGGCCACCTGGAACGCATTAAGTCCCTGCATACAATGAGAAAAAAAGCAGTAACCATGGCTAAAGTACACAACAAATGAAACTGTCTCTTCTTCTATGACTGGTACCGTGCGGAGCTGGTTTAACTCACGCACTGCCAGCGACGAGAATTGACGATACTTGACGAGACTTTGTCCAAACGCCCACACCCCCAGGGACGAGATTCACAAAAGTCAAATTTTCTCAGATTTTCTTTTTTTCCCCAAAAAACGCCACATTCAAACGGCCATAGCTCTGGAATGGAGGATCGCGGCCAGTCAATTTTTCTTCCCCCCGTGCGTGTAATGAGCCTCTCCGTAAAGACGGCGATCGCAGAGAATATCCCATGATTTTTCAAATGTACAGTAATATCGCCGTTTTTGCTGGCAAGAGGACCGGAGACGGATTCATCAATGAATTCATTCCTAACAGTGAAAGAGGTAATTCATTTAATCCATGACAGCTATTCGCCATCCTGATCAGAATATTAAGGGCTTGGGTATGTGTCATCATGCTACAATGTTTTTGGAAGATCCGCTATTTGGGCAGATTTTTGCTGTCACTTGTAGCCATTCTTTATACATCCATGCTACCAAACGCCTTAACTACGGATGAGTCGCCTACAGAAACCATCACTAACGACCCAAGCCCCACTGTATATTTAGTTAATCATGGCTACATTGTCCATATTCCGTGTATGGGATTGCACACTCTGCACAGGGAAAGGAAGGACTGCTCAAGTTTTTCCCTAGACTCTTCTCCCTCCTGGCACCTCCTGGTTCCCAAATCAGACAGCATGTATTCATATCTGAGAGGGCGCTGGGATCTGTTTGTTCGCCGCTTCTCCATCTGAGTTTTAGATTTGTTTTTTTTGTTGTGTCCAAGCAACTCTAATTGTTCTGCGATTAAAGTGATTTTAATCTTCTGAACTTTTTCGCATCCTTATCTGGCCTCAGTCGGATTGTTTCTTTACGGATGTTCATGTACCTGCTGACTGGCTCCCCTATTTCTTCTGCTTAACATCGCCCAGGAATACAGCTGCTACTGAGTGCTCTTTCCAGGACTACCATCCTGGTGGCGGCCATCGGCTAGCGAGTTAGTGGCCATCGGCTAGCGACCCCAGGCTTACATCCATCCTGGCTGGCATGTCATTGAAATACTCCGGATCACAACTTCTCGAACTCAACAATAATTGAATATAATATAATAATTCCACCTTGCATCACATCCATTAAAAAACATGGACTGTTACGACGGCCGCGATACAGCGCTCCCGAAGAATTTATTCACGGTCTGACCATTCCATTACTTCACTCTGGTCACTCGAACGCACTGCCCCTGAGGACACACTACGTCATCATTATCACAACAACAAACTACATGTTCGCTCTGCCTGCCTACGGCCACTGACCAAAGCTCCCCAATCTGCCCAAATTCAATCACGGCTCAAATTTGCTCTGTTTAGCACCCGGTCACTCAACAAAAAATAACTCACACTCTGTGAATACATAACGGACAATGACATTGATTTTCTACGTCTAACAGAAACCTGGCATAAGCCTTTGGAATACCTTTCACTCAACAAGACCAACGTGGACTCACCTGATTGCCAAAGAGCCACTGAATTCCTGGACATTCTGACTTTTGACTCTTTTTCAATATCACCCACATGCCACCACTGAAATCACCACAAATAACCTCACCATCACTGACCTCATAAAGGAAAAGCGCTCCATAACATTCCTGAATGTCAAATCTATCCATATCAGACTCCGCCCTGGTCTCCACCCTGATCACCAGGAACCCCCCCCCCCCCCCCCCCCTCCCTAACTGAACTGGTCAACAATTATAACGACACACTGTCCAACTGCCTCAATCAGCTTTCTCCCACAGAAAGCTAAATACATTTCCTACACCCTCTCTGCCCCCTGGTACACTGGTCAACTCCACCAAATCAAAGGGCCGCCAACTGGAACGGCTCGCTAAGAAAACGGGTCTCACTGTCCACTCTCAGGCTTACAAACTGCATCAGGAACAATATAAAGACGCCCTCAATGGCGCACGCACCTCCCACTACTTCTCCGTCATTCAATCTGGCAGCAACGTCCACTTTTCTCCACCGTCAGCAAACTTCTCATGTCCTTGGAACCCATCACCACCTCAATCACCACCAGCAAATGTGAAACATTTGTATCATTTTTGTATTTTTATTTTTTTACTCCAAGCTGAACTGGTCACCTCCCTCACCTCCACCCCTGATTCTGAAGCTGCCTCCCCTCTATTCCCCAGCCACACACACTTCCTTCACTGAAATAATCGCATCGGACCTATCCTCCATAACCTCTGGCATGAATCCCTCCACCTTAGTTATTTCCTGTCTCCCTATACTCTCCCCACTTATCATCATTAAAATAAACTCCTCCCTGTCCTGCTACATTCTCCCTGCTCTAAAGCTTGCTGCCATCACCCCAATTTTGGGAAAAAAAATGGACTTGATCACGACACCCCCAACAAATTAATAGCCCATCTCCAACCTCCCCGTTCCTCTCAAAAATCCTGGAACACAGTACCGAGACTCCTCTCATAAAGGTCGCCAACAACATTCTATTGTCTGCTGACTCCGGTTTCCTCTCCATCCTCATCCTCCTTGACCTCAGCACTGCCTTCGACACCATTAACCACTCCATCCTCATCACCCGCCTTTAGTCCTCCCTTAACTGGCACTGCCCTTGTCTGGATAACATCTTACCTCTCCGATCGACAACAATTAATCTCCATCACTAACTGCAACTCCTCCACTGTCCCAGTTACCCACAGTGTCCCCCATGGCTCAGTTCTTGGTCCCCTCCTCTTCATCATGTACATCCTACCACTTGGTCAGATTCTCCGCCACCATGGACATGACACACAGCTATACCTCTCCACCAAGACTATCACCACAGCCACCCACTCCACCCTCACTGCCTGCCTCACAGAAGTGAAGGTACTTTATGGATGCAAAAATAAAATCCTGGGGCGATAGGGTTTGCTTCCCCAACCCCAATGTGGAATACACTCCCCATTATTTGTAGAGAAGCCCCCACCCCCCAATCCTTCAAAACCACTCTCAAAACCCACCTCTTCAATATAGCTTTCCCCAGCTAACTGGAACCCCCCCCCCCCCCTGTTTCACTGATCACCTGTTTTTATAGATTTTATTCCTTAGTCTTAGCCTTTTCTTAGTGTTTTTCTTAATAAAGTTGATTCTCTTTTGTTGTTTTCTCCTCCCCCTCAACCGTCTTTGGGTACTTAGAAATTGTAATACAAATTTGAGGTATTATTATTGTTATTATTATTATTAGATGGTAGAGTCACTAGATTAAGGTTAGATTAACTGATTGTTTGTATCCAATATCTGTAAATATGACCATATTGTGGGATATGCTGTTGGTAAATTATCAACAAATCATCAAAATAAGTTATCATGTATCTGTCATTTATCTAAAGTTCTAAAGCATGTTGTTAATTTTTTTTCATAATCTGAGATCAAGGATAAATTATATCCATGAACGGTCAACGTGATCTGATGAATGCAGAATAAAAATCATACTCAATGTACCTGTATCAACGCCTCAGCTGTCTTCCTACGTGATGGATGGATGGATGGATGGATGGATGGATGGATGGATGGATGAAAGTCAGCGTTTTCTAAACTAAAGGACCACTTTACCCATTTCCATATAACTGGTCCTCACTAATGCTCATTATGATACAATTTCTGTCCACTCCTAGGCGGGTGCAGTTATGGTTTGACCCAAAACAAATTGCAACAAAAGGTTTTTCAATGGATTATTGTAGTATTAGGTGTACTTAATAACATATCAAAAGTTTACCAAAATCGGACCACTAGAAAGGTAACATTTTCAAGATGGCCGCCGCCAGTTCCTTAAAAAGACCATTACTCCTTCATTATTCATCCTAGACAAGTAATGTTGGTGCCTAACCCCATGTTTTGGTAATCTTGAAATATAATTAGCATATATAAATTATAGTCAAGTGATTACAAGTTCAATTATAAAGGAATTGGTTATAAGCATGGTTATAAGCACACATATATATATATATATATATATATATATATATATATATATATATATATATATATATATATATATATATATATATATATATATATATATACATATATATATATATACATATATATATATATATACATACATATATATATATATATATATATATATATATATATATATATATATATATATATATATATATATATATATATATATATAACAATGTAATTGGACATTTCTCCCTTTTCTACATAACGCCCAGGATTGGTGAATTGGTAATTCACATTCTGTTGAAGCTTTCAGGAGATTAATTTTCATACCAAAAAGGAATAAATTCATTATTACTGGGTGGTACTGTGACATTTGTAAAATCATGGCTGTAAGTGATAATAATCCTAGTCCACTAGGGCAGTGGTTCCCAAACTGGGGGTCTCACTCAACAGTAAACAAACCAACATACAGTATAGTACAGGGTATCTGCACCTTTCTAAAGTTACAATTTAATGACTCTTAAGACCTTTTTAATAGCAAATTGGCCAAATTCTCAAATATTAGAGTGGAGAAATGGCCCCTTATGGGCCTGGAGAGGATGTGCAAGTCAGCACAGAGCTATCACAACATTTAATGTCTACTGTCTTGGGTAGGGGTGGTAGAGGAGTGTGGCCGGATAGGGTTCAGATTTGCTTGTCACAGACATCTTATTCCTGAGTTTGTAGTAGTTGTGTGGGGTTTTAGTGCAAAATGAATTTCACATCGTCTTTTATTTTGTAATTGGTACTGCTGGCAATAACCTTGAACTTTGATCTTTTTTTCTGGATAATTTTAACTTTAAAAATCCCTCCTCACTAACTATGCCCACTCACGAGTGCCCATCTCGGGCATAGGAGCCAGCATGGAGGTCCACTTGGGACCAGTGGGACTATCCAGTGAGCCAGGCGACATAGGGATACTCCTCTCAGCCTAACGCATAAGCTTCATTTCTGCCTCCAGAGTGAGGTGAGCGCAGGCTCCCTAAGCCACTTGAGTGAAATCTGGCAAGATACAAGTGTATCTTTCATGTATCGTTTGGGGAACTCTCTTTGTTGAAATGCGTGGCGTATAATTTCTCATCCTCCACATGACAACCCTCTGAGCTCTGGAATAGTCCAGCAATCCAACTGTGTGCCACGTCATAATTGCTATCACTTCAAAATGACGCTCCTTGGCTCCTCGCTCGGAGGCAGGGCTTAGGCGGGAGTGAAGGACTTGAGGATGGACACTTGAAAATTGGAATTTGGCTATCGCGATGCACAACGTGCATCAGGGGCTGACAAGCCCCATTCTCTTTAGCTGCCTATGATGAGCACTCGTCCTGAGCTCCCAAGTGCCCCACTATAGCTTTAATGGGACATGTCTGAGCCAACTGTTGAAGGTTTTGCACCTCGGACATGGGGGAGAGGAGAAGCTCAGGGTCTCCTTGGCTCCTATAACTTTGCTCTTCTGTGCTCCAAGTGCCCAGGGAGCAATCCAGTGACCCCCACTCCCCTGTACCCACCTGAGGGGAACCCTAGGCCCACTAAACTCTACACCAGACCCCATTTTACCTCCTCGCACAACCCCGCCCCCATACTCCCCTCTGCCTAGGCACCCAGTAGAGAAATGGGTTCTGACAGCTCTGCACTAACCTCCGTAGCCACCCCTCTTTACACACTCACACTGATTGCCTTCCTAATGTGTTAAAAAAGTTTTTCAAAATCTTGTGTCTACAAGATGACAGTTTGATTCACATTTGATCCGCAGAGCTATCCAAAATGTTTCAATATTGCAAGCAATACTATATCAACTGACAATATTCTCTTTCTCTGCCACCTTCTGAATGACTGAAAATTGTGACTATTGTTTTGTTGTGTTTTGAGGATATCTTGAAGCCTTGTTCCAGTAAAACAAATATAACTAGTTGAAACGGTTGAACATTTCAGAGGGTTTTAATAGAGTCAAAAACAAAATATTGGATTTCACAATTATCTAAATGTATCTCTGCAATTTGGACAAGTCCTGTGGATTTCTATGCCCCCAAAACATAGGGTTAGACACAAAAAGTACTTGTCTAGGATAAATAATGAAGGAGTTAGGTTATTTTAAAGATCTTTTGGCTATTTTGGACACCTTGAAAAGAACACCTTTCCAGTGATCAAACTTTGGTAAACTTTTAGCATGTTATTAAGGACACCTAATACTACAAAAACCTGTTGAAAAACGTTTTGTTGCAATTTGTTTTGGGTAAGGTGCTTTTTTTTCATAACTGCACCCGCCTATCCCTCTGTGTCTCAGATGAGGCTTAAGAAACCTGCCTACCAGTGACATCATCACTAAGTAGGTTTGGTCATTTCGAACAAGATTTCAAACATGGCTTCTATTTTGGCATGCTAATTGTCCAGCTCAGTTTGAAGTCCCCATTGTTGATGTCATTGATAGGCAGGTTTCTTAACTGTATATAGTTCAGTATAGTATTAGCCCACCTTTGAGAACCAGAGGGAGTAGATGGGAAATGGGTGACGTGCTCCTTTAAAAAGTTTCACACTGGGACCTGACCATGTGGTCATAACCAATAAATTATGTTGTTTGTTTGTGCTATGATATACACGATGTATTGTGTTGTCCTGGCCGATTCATTTCAGATAAAGTATATTAACTTGATAGTGTTATGGACTAATGCATGATCAATAACATGTAAACACTTTATATGAACTTTATATGAAGGCCTCTGAAGAGTAGGCAGAGAAGGGCTCTCTCTATTTCTCCATCTCTCTGTCTCTCCCTCTTGCTTAACAAGCACAAACGCAGGCTCATGACAGGAGTCAGGTTACGGAGCGGTGCTGTTCCTAAAAGAGGGACATTCCAGAGCCGGTAGCTGGACAGAGAGTGAGGTCAGACAGTGTTGCGTTAGCATTCTGGATTGCTACACCGGTTAACGGGCGCATGATCTAGTTGTCTGTATTCCAACTGTTAGATGATCTAATGACTGACCTTTTGGGTTGGTATAAAGTCTCTGACTTAAACCATGAGCCTTAGGCTTCTTGGGCTGGTCATGACCAGTCCTATATTCTACTCTGCAATCAAATCCATTACATTTGTCTCCTGCTCTCTCATAGAGAACTCTCTTCTATTATGGGTTATTGTACAAAATGCAAATACAGTAATTTTAGAATGTTCAAAATCTGACAGATATATGAACAGTGCATGAACCACTCATAATGACAAAGGTTGGTACTGTCAGTTTTCCTGTAATTAAAACCTGAAACTGACCTGACCCTAGTTAACCACCTGAACCTTAGTGATTTTCAGAGATTTGGTGTAGAGGGAAATAGCAGAGGATCTAGTATGCCCTGGAAGACTCCAGACATGAAGTATTACTGTAGGGCAGGGGTCTTCAACAGGGGGTCCAGGCCCCCTAGGGTGTCCTCAGAATCGCAACAGGGGGGCTGCCAAATATTTGTGTGATTGGAACTTTTTTGTACACTAACCAATTGAACCATAAGAATCCTTACTCTGAAGGGAACATTAGCCAAAAATCGCAGATCTACAAGCCCACAATGGCGCTGTGAGGCGTTCGAGGCTTGTAGATCTGCTATTTTGTATAAGTATTGAGCGTTTAAGTGGTTAAATGTCTGAAAATACACATTAACATGAATCCAACACAACGCTACACATTGATAGTGCTGTCAAACAAGCTATCTATGAAATCTATGAAACATTTTAATCTGCAACACCATTGTATACAATATTATGTAGTGGGGGTCCCTGCTTCATCTCTCTTTCAGCTAAGGGGTCCTTGGTTTGAAAAACGTTTCCTGCTGTAGGGTTTAAGTGGTTAATGCACTGCTGTTGTTTCCCACTATGTAATGGTTAAATTGTATTAGGAATAGCAGTAGTCAACAGCGCTGTTGTTCTATGAGTTGAACCCTGCAGGACTCCATCAGGTGACACCAGAGGTGGAGACCTGATATTTCTACACCCTGCTGAGTAAACCCAACTCTGATTGGCTGACATTGAATTTAAGAATTGAAAAGAACACGGCTATTTTGTTAATCATTCCCTTTCTTGCCCTTATTTTGTCTTTTATACAATATCTATTTTATTGTTATCCAAAATGTTGCTTGAAGTACAATAATTGCACTGTAATGCTGGCATGAACTGTATTGTTTCAAGAAATACAAACACAAACAATGTGTTTGTGAGAGTAAACACCTTGAATCTTGAACCTGACTGGTAGTGTAATATTTATAACATTCGACTTAAAAACAATATTTTCTAGTATGGAGAACGTTTGATGGTAGAGTTAGCACATACTGTACAACAAATGATACTACTACTATCAGGGTAAGAATTTCATGGAGGTCATGAATGCCATGGCCACTGTGCCCCCTCAGTTTGGCCTTTTGCCCTTCAAAGAAGGACCTACCCGGAGGCCACAGTGGCCTTGACGCCCCGCCCACATTGTCCCACTAAATGTCCCAGCTGATTTCACCATTTTCTCCTCAATACGGTTTTAAGGCTTTCAACGGTTTTAACCGGTGTTTTTGTTGAGATTCTGAATTATTTCCCCCACCCATAAATAAGTAAATGAGTCCAGTCATTAGTCCAGGGCTGAACATGTACTGTACGAGACTGAGGAGTTTGTACAATTATTGATATCTAAGTACCACACAACTATTTTGTGAAGCACGTTTTTCTTTCATTGATAGTTATACTATATAATATAAAATCACCTACTGTATAACCCTTATGTGTACCCTCAAAGCCTCACTATATAACTTTTTTTCTCCAGTCTGTGTGGTAGAGTATGTTAATAAAATATAACTTATACAATTAGGGTGGTTGTATTTTGTATCCCTGCTCTTATTGGGACATTTAGATCGTGTCAAAGGTCATGTCTCACCTAGACAAAGGATCTGACACAAATTTTGACCTGATGATGTACAAGAATCAATTTTATCCCCCGAGCAAGCAGGCCAGTTAAGTGGTCTTACCACTAAAATTATGACATTCCAGATCTGACTATAGGTTTTATTTATGTAGACATGGGTTTTACTCCTCTTAACTGAAAATGTGTTGTATTGTGTTTTGTGTTGCATCAGAATGTCTCCTGATTCTCTACCATTCTTTA
The DNA here is from genome assembly GCF_963454915.1 of Gymnoscopelus microlampas. NCBI lineage: Eukaryota > Metazoa > Chordata > Actinopteri > Myctophiformes > Myctophidae > Gymnoscopelus > Gymnoscopelus microlampas. The sequence goes on from NC_139942.1 coordinate 14,155,729, forward strand.
TATGGGTGTTTGACAGAAGGTTTGGACGGTAGATGGACAGGAGAGTTCACCACCAAACAATACTGATGTGAGACATTATGTTTCATGCCTGAGCTGGTCTCCAATCAGTCTGTCTGGATGTCTTTTGGTTGCACTCAGATCCGTTTTTAACTGTATCACTAGCAGGAGGTGTGTGGGACAATGTTGCCTTCTAGAGTGGATTAGCAGTAATGCAGTAGGCCAAATACAAACTTTCACATGATCACACATACTGTACAGTAGGCATATGTACAGTATTATGTATTGTATGCACATGTATTATGTATAATGCACTTTTTCTGATATTGTAAAATAATGAATGAGTCTGTCTCATCTGTTACTTTCCCATACTGGGACACCATGGTGTGCATTACCAAGCTTATACCACAAACACTTATTAAAGACACACGAAAGGGTCTAATAACAGCGTGGCCTCATGTGACCAGGCTATGACATCAGTCATCTATGATGTTTAGATATAATGATTTAACACATGAACATTTCTGGGTAAGGTTTCAGCCTGATCCGGCCACCTTTGACTTCCACTGTAAAAAGTTAAATATTAAACTGAAGCAAACACACATCATTTAGGGTCAAATAGTCACACCAGTCAGACTAACTGCGTGAATAACAAGAAGAAGAAGAAGAAGAAGAAGAAGAAGAAGAAGAAGAAGAAGAAGGAGAAGAAGAAAAAGAAGAAGAAAAAGAAGAAGAAAGGATATATGACTCCAACTTTGTGCAATGTGTCAGACGATCAGAGTCCCACTCGACTTCAATTATAAAATAAAAATGAAATATTTTAAAAGGTGAAAACCAAAAATAGCACTTCTGTGGTCTTCTGGCATTGTGCATATAAAGTTTTCTGCTGATCTGTCAACGGTTCAACACCACACAAAAAAGGCTATATTTAACAGCATGTGGGAGGTATGGAAGCGGGTAATCTGAGTTCCCAGAAGTTTTCGCCAGCTCTCGCATACAAACGGGAGGGGCGAGGAACTTCTGGGCCAAAACCCCTGTATTTGTGGGCGGGATGTAACTTACGCTCAGAATCTGAGCGGACACGCCTCTTACCGGTCTGAGAGCTGTGTAACTCGTCTAAAAAGTCCGACGAGAGGCAAACAGCAGTACACAACAATGGCGGCCGCAATTTCTCAAGGGGAAATTGCTTCCCGTCGCTCCTATTTACATGCAACACCCACTGCATGTGGATCCGGCCCCCTTTTCTTCATTGGCTGTTGATTTGAATCAGAACGCAGTGGCCGCGCCCCTGCTGTGCAGGCTTTCAGCCGAAGCCTCCCAGACTAGGAAGCGGGTGGTCTACCACCAACACCCCCCCATTTAACCTTACACTACAGGTTAAATGAATACATACAAGGCTACAAGTATGTTATAGCAAATGTATTTTTAATTAGTGAGGTAGATATCTGTTGACAGAACTCTTTTCATCAGTAGAAATTATATGAAACCAGTCGTTCATGGATCTTAAATCTCAGGCTTTATTTCGTAGCGGCAGGTTACAAACAGCATAGCATAAGCAAGCAATGTTCTAGATCATCTCTGTTCCATTCCTCTGTTCAATTGTTTTATTACACACACATTAGTACTATTTAGACCCCTTCTGTCAGTAGGCAATAGGTATCACCCCCTCCTCTTCTCATATTTCTTAATATTAGGCAATATTAACCATCTTGTGACTATACTAGATGGTTATCTGCACGTGATATCAAATCAAAAATCAGTTTATAAACTTCCACACAATTATCACAGTAGAAGTGTTTAGTATCCAGTCATATCCTCAGTACTTACAAAACACCACAGTTTCACTGAAATCTTACTATTTAAAACCCTTCTGCTGTTAACAGTCTCCTGCATAAAGAACGAGCACACCTGAATGGATGCATTGGATGACATGTTGATGAAAAACATTATACAGCTAAAATAAAGGTTGACAGCTGCAGGCCAAAAGCTTTCTGCCTTCTGTTAGTGCTGCACCATACTGACATCTACTGGAAGACTTGGGCACGACCAACGTAGATCTTACCAGGGGTGTTGGGTCGGTCTTAATTTTATTTATTTATTTAACATTATGGGGGAAAAAATACACTATTCAGGATATCAGTAAGCTAATTAAACAATTTTCAATGGTGCTTCTACAGAAAAAGTCCAATAATGGTGATGTTTTGTTTTGTTTGTTTTATTCATGTAATACAAAATATGAACACACTATTTATGACACAATACTTAAGACTACATTTAAACAAAACACAGGAAACATCGGCACTGCAGGTGTCAAGATTTGATTGAGAAAAGACAAAAGTTTGATTCATACAGCGTGGCTCTGTAAGAGGGGTCTGTCTGTCTGTCTGTCTGTCTGTCTGTCTGTCTGTCTGTAGCTAATCACTGGACCGATCAGCACCATATTTTGTGTGCATGCTGCCAGTAGACCCCAAAATGTTTCATACTTTTTAAAATATTTATCTTAATTTTATTACATAATTACATAATTTTATACTTTTGAAATGTTTATGTGATGTGCAATTTTTGCATTCATGCAATTTAAATGTACTTTGATACTTTCTATACTGACAACCATGCATATTGATGAGAAAAAAGTTGAGTGGAGTGTTTTTTTTATTTTATTTTTTTTATTAAGGTGATATACTTTACAGCTTTACATCTCATTTATATTGAATGTGGTATGTGACATTTCTTGTAATACACCTTGGGTTTTTTCTTTTTTATACATAAATGACACGACATATGGTGAAAAAGAAGAAGAAGGACTGGAAGGGAGCATGGGGGTGTACAGTACTACACATTACACAATTCGGTAGTGAATTTAGCATACTGGCAGAATTGTTTATGCTCAGAGCCATGATGTGCTCTCGCACCATATTATTAGCAGTTGGAGCGAATAAGGCACCACACATTAAACAGGACAAAAAAACATACAGACGTACAGAAAATAAAATAAAATAAATAAATGGAAATAAATAAAGAAAAACAACGGAAAGGTAAGGTACAGGATGAAACTGAAAAATACAAATACAAAAGAAAACAAAAAACAAAACCAAACCCTGGGCTCCGGGGGTGGGGGCGGCGGCGGCGGGGGGGGAAAGACTTCGAACGCTCTGTATTAGTTATTGACATTGGCGTTTTCCCCCAGGTGTTGGACCAAAGGTTGCCATATAAGGTCAAACCTATCTGTCTGATCCATTCTAAGATACCGGATCCTCTCTACCTCGAGTGAATTTACAAGGTCGGCCAGCCACATTTTAACACTGGGACCTTCCTTACCCTTCCAACATAATAGAATGCATTTATTTGCAGACATAAGACAATAGTTCAAAAAGCATCTATTGGCCGGGGGGAGGCCACTCAAGATCTCAGAGTTGTTAAAAATTATAGTTTCGGGGTCTGGGGTAATAAGCGATGTAAGTATTGTGGAGATGGTAGTGAAGACCTTAGTCCAATAGGTTAGAATTGTGGGACATAGCATATAGCTGTGTGCCAGAGTCGCCTCCCCGGACTCACATTTCTCACATAGCGGTGATACGGACGGGAATATTCTATGAAGTTTGGCATTTGAGTAGTGCAACCTGTGGACAATTTTGAACTGCATAAGACAGTGTCTGGCATTAATAGAGCATCTATGGATCTGTGCGAGAGAGCTATTCCATTGATCTTCAGCTATCTGGATTCCCAGTTCCCTCTCCCACTTTCCTCGTATGCCTGAGGTATCAGCCTCGCCCTCTCTTAGGTTAATATAGAACTCAGAGATAAGTTTGGGGGAGAAGGGAGATCGCTTGATGGCGTCTCTGAGATTGGACTGGGTCAGTGACCTGTATAGGGATACATTTCTAGAGACATGGGTCCTATTCAGGACCACATGCCCGCCCCTACTACCGTTAAATAGGGAGAATTGGAGCTGCGCACCCCCTATATGTTATTCTAGCACCTGCTAGCACCTGCGCTCCCCGTCCCCCATTATGCCGACACCGTTAGTTGCGCGTGGAGGTGTGCCCGTGGGCGTGTTGTTGCTATCTCCCCCACATTGCCATTCTCAACCCACACATGGGTACGGCTTGGGGAGGGGGGATAGTGGATTCTAAAAGCACCCGCCCGTTTCTCAAACCACCCGCCAAGTGCACACAGACACTGCAATGGCTTTGTGCGTTGGACCATGAGCCCCTGTTGCCATGCAGCCTTGAGAAATAAGCAAGCGCATCTATGAAAACAAAAAGAAGCAACTTTAAGGCCACATGAGCACTTCAAACTACTAACTAGAGCTTTCATATCCCCTAAATATTTTAGCCCGGCTTGACAAATAATTGACAAATTAGACCCAGCCCAGCCCGTCAGTCATTTTTCTAAAGAAGCTTAATTGCTGCATTAAATCTTGGTAATTCGTTAAGAACAGGAGTCATTCCACCCTATTCCAAAAGTCTATATTTTATTTAAAAAACAGCTTGGAGCAAATAGGGCTATATAAATATATACACTGCCCCATAACCATTTTAAGAATGATATTCGGTTATTATACGAAATATACTTTTAATTGAGATATTTTCGTTTTTTCCATATTGCTGTCTGCATGTCTTAATAAAATCATGCTTTCAGCAAGCAAAATAAGCAGTAGGCTACAAAACAGTTCGGATTACTTTGTTTGATGGGAAAGAGTTTTCGTTGCCACTGTCGCAAAAATTGCTTGCTCAGGGTGGGATTGTGGGTCTCTTCTCTACATGTAAAGTGTCTTGAGACAACTTGTTGTGATTTGACACTATAATAAAATTGAATTGAATTGAATTGACATCCAATGTTACCTCGTACTGCCGCTGCCTGCTCTTGTCATTTGAAGAAATAATCCAATTTGTCTGAAGATCCATTATATGTCATGTTGGTTTAAACTTTAAAGAGTGCTGCGCAGTGACAGAAAACAGCTTGCTGATTGATTGATTTGACCTACTTTTGCGCTTCTGCCCTGATGATTAATTATTTGGCAACAGCTGTGTAAGAGTATAACTATTTTAAATGGCTTTCATATACTCTTGGAAAGCCGTTGCTTATTGGGACCACAATACGCTACAAATTAATTAATATATGAATTTATTTGGATAAAAAAAAACGTCGACCCGGCCCGGGTCGGGTCCCGTTGGTTTTGGGCTAAAATCTTAAGCACTTACATTTTTTATAAGATGATCGGATCATCTAGTGTGATTTTAATTTTGGCTGCTGTGTCGTTAAACCCATGCTGCGGGTGAATATTATATTATATATTATATATATTATATTATTATTATATTCCCCACGTAAACGCTACGTTCATGTTTACTGTTAAAGGTTCTCAATCTTTTCAGGCCATCGACCCCCCAAAATAACCATATTTGAACTGGGGACCCCCCCCCATTTTGTTTGACTCGGTTCCAGATAAATATTGTGAAAATAGCCGATCTACAAGCTCTCAAGGGTGGACCCGTTGAGAGCTTGTAGATCTGCTATTTTCAAATATTTTTCAAATACTTTTACTTTTGATACTTTAAGTACATTTTGATGCCAATACTTTTGTACTTTTACTCAAGTCAATTTTGAATTCTGGACTTTTACTTGTAACAGAGTATTTCTATATTGCAGTATCGGTACTTTTACTTAAGTAAAGAATTTGAGTACTTTTTCCACCACTGCGCACCCGCACCGACATTCCATAGGTTAAATCAATGCATTTTGTCATCGCATCGCACACTGCTCTACACACTCACACAGACACAAGCACGCAGAGATTTAGCTATTTTATGGATAGATATAGGCTATTAGATGTCATTAATTTATTTACCGCAATATTTCACCCGCGGTTTATCCGATATTAATTAATAACTATATTTGATTGACCCAAACCCACCCAAACCGCGGATCGCAGCAATGTGTCTGGGTTTGAGAGGATATGATTGATGTAAACTTAAAGTGTAGCTCTGTTCGGGATTACTGAACAAAGGTGGATGATGAAAGATAACGGGGACAATATGGATGTATAAGTTAACTTTAACTGCGTCACTTCAGAGGAAACTATGGAGCAACTTCACACCCCTGTTTACACACCCCTGGAATCCATTAGAATGGTGGAAATAGAACAATAACAGCCAAAGTGAGTACATATAGACCTTTCCTAAAACTGTTCCATTTATTATACCCATGTGCTACTGTATGTCAGTGTACCACCGCCCAGCCCTGTGGTCGACCAGCTGGAGGTCCATGGGTGCCTGTAGGAGCGTTGTGGCAACATGATGTAATTAATTATTTGGGAGCAGCCGGTGTGTACCAATAGTATAAATATTTTAAATGGCTTTAAGTTTCATAATATTCCGGATCTGACTAATATGACACGCTTATTGTTAACACAATAGGCTACAAATTAATATAAAAATGTATTTGGATAAATAAAATAAAAAAGAAGGAAAACAAGCCCAATGTGGCTTATAATAATCAGACCAGGCAACAGTGCAGAGGGGGAGATAGGCTAGAGCATATATTGGATCGGGGATGACGGCGGATGACGGCTAGCGCAGTCTTCTCTTAAAGGCAATGGCTTCTGGCACGGTGATTGGTTTTATCATTGTAACGCCCAAACCACACCTATGCATAATGTAACGGGGAGCGCAGGTGTTTTGCGGGGCGGGGGAGTACCACAGAATACCAAATTTTGCGGGGCAACGCCTCTTGCCTAGTCCGCACTCCGAAACTAGCGGTTTGCTCCAAGTGGTCCCTGAATAGGACCCTAGTCCCTTATCTGTAAGTAACGAAAAAAGTGAGTGGTAGGTAGACCGAATTTATCAACTAGCTGCTGAAAAGAGGAGAAAATACCCTCGTTGTAGAGATCTAATAGGGTGCAGATACCCTCCCTCTCCCATAACTTAAAGGCAGAGTCCATGTTGGAGGGGGGGAATAGCGGATTACCTACTATTGGTAGCATTACTCGTAATCTACTCGTTTTGCTATCTGTCTCCAAATGTCATCTGAAGCTCTAATTATAACATTACCGTTGTATCTACGACTGTGCACTCTGGATGGTGCCAGGAGAATGGTCTCGGGTTTGTGTGGGTAGCAGTCATCTCTTTCCAGCATTACCCAGGACGGGAGATGCTGGGGAGGATGGAAGTAGAACATCATCGCTCTGACATTAGCTGCATAGTAATAGCGATTAAAGTCAGGGAGTGCAAGGCCACCCTCCAGTTTGGGCTTACATAGGTGAATTTTTTTTATTCTGTGACTCTTGTGTGACCATAAGAAGGGCATAATAATAGAATCTAATTGTTTAAAGAATTTCTTTGTTAGATAAACCGGTATATTTTGAAAGAGGTACAGTATTTGTGGGAGGCTGATCATTTTAATTATGTTGACTCTGCCTATAAGAGAAAGAGGAAGGGTTTGCCAGTACCTTATAGATGCCTGTAATTTATCAAAAAAGGGGGGGAAATTAGCTTTATATAGGTCCTTGTAACACTTTGTAACCTGTATACCCAGGTACGTGATTTTGTCCGCTATTTTAAAAGGTTGAGAGCCCAGAAAGGATTGGTCCGCTATTCTAATGGGCATAACTTCGCTCTTGGACCAATTAATACGGTATCCCGAAAAGCTACCGAACACGTTAATCAATTTGAGGACATGTGGGATAGTCGAGTGTGGTTTTTTTATGTACAAAAGTGTGTCATAGCCATGGAACTGGGGGTCCGCTCTTATCATCTGCGCTAGGGGTTCGATGGCGAGCGCGAAGAGGAGTGGAGATAAAACGCAACCTTGTTTTGAACCCCTGAGCAGGGCAAATTCCTGGGATATGTTTTGGTTGGTGGTGATGCGCGCTTTGGGACATTTGTACAGTAGTTTCACATGATTAATGAAGGTTTCGCCTAAGTTAAATTTATCTAAAACCGCAAATAGGTAGTTAAATTCCAATTGGTCGAAGGCCTTGCGTGCATCCAGGGACATTATAACCAGGTCGTCGTCCGGGCAACGCTTGGAGTACATGATATTGAACAGGCGTCTCAAATTAAAAAAGGCGTGTCTATTAGGGATGAATCCTGTCTGGTCTGGGTGTATGATCTTACTTATTACTTTATTAAGTCTCAGGGCAAGTATCTTGGCTAGTAATCTGTTGTCTAGATTTAGTAAGGACAGAGGTCTATATGAGTCCACATCCTCAGGATCTTTACCCTTTTTGTGTATTACCATAATAGTGGCATCATACATTGTTGGGGGGAGACCATCCGGCCCCAATGCACTCATGAACACACGGTGTAAATGAGGAAGTAGGGCGACTGACATTCTTTTGTAGTATTCCGCTGTGTACCCGTCTGGGCCGGGAGCTTTGCCCGCTTTTAGGCCACTAATTGCCACTTTTATTTCTTCGATTGTTATCTCCTTGTTAAGCGATTCTACATCCTGTCTTTTTAAGGTTGGGAGGTTACATTTTTCCAGAAAGTCGTGCATCACAGAGGAGTCAACTGGCTCTGGATTGATATAATTCGTCATAAAACTGGAGAAATCTACTGTTAATCTCTTTGGGATCAATAAGTGTTCTACCCGTTTTACTTTTAATACTGTGTATGGCGCGGTCACTCTGTGTTTTTCTTAGTTGTCGTGCCAAAAGTTTATGCGGCTTCTCCCCATATTCAAAAAAATCTTGTTTCATATTTAAGAGATATTTATTTACATTAGCAGTGATGATCTTATTGTATTCGTATTTCAATAGTAATATATTTTGGTATCGGTCTCTAGTTGGATCCTGCATATTTTCTTTCTCTAAGGTCCCGATCTGGTCTTCTAACTCAGCTAATTTCTTTTTATTTGTTTTATTCTTATAGGCTTCCACCGATATGATGTGGCCGCGAAGAAAGGCCTTTAAAGTGTCCCAAAGTAGGGCAGGAGACACTTCGGGGCTTTCATTGATTTCATAAAATGTATTAATTTGATTTGTCAAGCCAGCACAGAATGCTGGAGTGGAGTGTTAATGGATTCACTGACTGAAAATACCACATGACATGTGGTTTAAAGTGAGATAGCTCAAAAGTAGTAACATGGTTGAAAATGCCATAGACTTTAAATTGGGCGCTTAAAGTTAAATATTTAAAAAACGACTCATTATTCAAAAAATAAGTCAACAATTTGGTAATAACTGCACAGTGTTGGACACCAACATTGGAATCCCCCAAGTCTTAGCTTTCTTCAGGTACCAAGTTTATGCCAGTAGCCCTTATAAGTCTGGATATATAAGCATTTTAGTGTAAGCATGCTGTTTTAGGAGAATTTTCAAAAGATAAATGGTGGTACCCAGGGGGCAAAACCCCCCTTTTTTTTGAATGCTGCATTTGCCCTGCTATAAAAGGTTGGCCACCAGAAATAATATCTATGACCCCGTAGGATCACAACCTATATGGACAACCCGGTCAATTTTTTGCTGGAAATCCAATATGGCCGCCTCAATATTGGCCCCTATCAGAAAATAGCTTTGGCAATAACTTTTCAACCACATGGGCTAGAAATAAAAACTTGGTGTCTATTTCATGGTTTCAGAGCATGAGAAACTCAATGGAATACTTATCTTTATGATTGGGTGTGTCTGGTCCTTTAATTTGCATATTTCCAAGATGGACGCCACGCGAAAATGAGTTTTACTATGACTTTTACAGTGACAGCTTACTGTTATGGCAAAAAGTCTGCTTTTTAAGCAATATGAACACATTTGGTCAGTTTGAGCTTTCATTTCTATTTTGGCAATATGGCTGCAGTCATGAATAATGTATGGTATTACATTTTCCCCCAGATTTATTGATTTATAGATCTATAGTTGTGGGGATGATTGCAGAGAAAAATCGGAGAAAAAGCCCACAATGTATCTTATGTATCATTTTAATAAACTAAATACAATATAAACATACACATGCACACTCCAAGACTTGCCAAAAACTTAAACTTTAGGGCTATACAAATTAACATAGTGGTATGCATTCAAGTAACATAACAAAATATAGACTACTTAGTGACAAATAGAGTAAAGGCAGAGTTGAGGTTGCCTACAAAAGGTTCATTTTGACCTCTATGGTGCTGTCTTGCCTGCTTCTAAAGCCAATGATACTATGGTACAATGCTATTCACTGTCACTGTTGTCATGTGTTGCACTGATCCTGCTGCATCGTGTCTCCAGTACCTGGCAACGGCATCCTAAGTAGCATGGAATTGCCTTCTTTGCACAGGAAAAGAGGCATGATATTGCCTTGTTCATTGACAAAGGCAAGGCTGGCTCGGTAGATGCAAGGGGGGCTGCATTGCTAGCACTGAGAGACCATCCATACTCTGTGACAGAAGGAATATCCGGCTTGGTGATATGTGCACATTTATCTATTATGGTTGCTAGAGCAGCTCTTCTCAGGTGCAGGTCAAAGGCATTCTCTGTCGGGGGCAGCAGCTTTAAGAGGGTTGATCTATTATTGAGGAACTTGTACACTCTAAGCTTACTCAGGTCAAAATCCTCCGGGTGGTCCGCTTTGGATGTATATACAGCAATTGTGAGGTCTCGTGCCTGATTGATGACGTCACATGAGAGGGAATCAGAAGAGTTTTCACCAAACTCCTCAAGTGCAGGGAGATCCAGACGCATGCTGGCCTTGAACCATGCCTTCTTCCCAGTGAAGAAGGGATAGCTGGTGGTATCTCTGCCACTTAAACTATGGATAAAGGGCAGGGCACGACACTCTGCAAGCCCCAGTGCTGATACCATTTCATGGATAGGGAGGTATGAATTTTGCTCTGTTCTCACCCACAACTCTGGAAGGCATCTGAGATGGGTTGCTGCATAGTAAAGGCACATGATGATGATGTCTGTGTCATTGGCATGGATGACAACTCTGTCAACTTTGTCATTCTGGACACTGTACAGGGTGTGGAGTATTATTCTTGTATCAGCTTCCTGTTGTGTGGATTCTAGTGCAGGGACATCTTCAATAGACCCCTCCTTGATCACCACACTCCTTGTCTCTTCTTTAAACCACCCACCCAGGTAAAGATGTGTTGGACCAAGGGCCGACTTAAGTTTCTCATTTTCACACCATTCGTCACAGAGGAAACTCAATAGGTTTGCCTTGTTAGGCTGACACAGCAAAAAACTCCTGAGGATCTGGAGCTGTGTAACGCATACTGACTTCATATTCTTTGGTAGGTTTTGGTCGAGCATATCTGTGTTCTTGCTCAGCTGTCTTAAGACTAGGTCCACTGTACCGGTCACGACAGAAGTGAATGATCTCTGTGCCAGCAGGCACATCATTCAACAGCAGACGTTGGTATCGTTCAGCGATTGTTCCAAATGCTTCACCTTTCAGGAACGACCAATGGCGTATGGCATACATGGCATCAATAACTACTGCTGTTGTTCTGTCTTCTGTAGGCAGGTCAGGGATGCATGCAACTTTGGTCTCCTCTTTCAGGACCTTCTCAAGGCTTGCCTTGGTACCTGTTCTCATCCTGCCATCTTCCTGGAAGAGGGAAGGGGGAAGCCACTGCACTCGTGGTTGCCTATAAAGTCAACAAGGTTGAGTTCTCCACCACTGGCTATGATTTGGGTCATGCGCAGGAGGGCAGTAATTTCATTGCTCTTGCCAGGTGCTGAGGTTTTCCCCTTAGATTTTTTAGATTTTGTGTTTTGAGTGTGGGAGGTGTTAAGCTTCATTATGCTTGTCTTCTTCTGTTCACTGGACAATGACTCACACAGTGCCGTCAGACCCAGTTCTTTCACACTCATCAAGTGGTCCTTGACTGTGGAATCAGCACACTGTCCTGTAGATATGTTGATCGTGGATGATGTGCTCACTGTAAATGGGTTAGTCTCCACTGCTACCATGACCTTGACTACCATCTCTGCATCCCGGATTACACGACTCTGACCATTACATTACATTACAGTCATTTAGCAGACGCTTTTATCCAAAGCGACTTACAATAAGTGTATTCAACATAGGTAGGGAACGAAAACTACTAATCACCAGAAGTTTTAAGTACATTTCCTGCAAAAACAAGCAACCAAGAGTATACCTAGCGCTAAGGTAAAAGTGCAATATATCAGCTACCTACTTTCTTAAACAGATGAGACAAAAATGGCAAAATCAAATGAGCACGAGCTAAAACAAATAAGTGTATCGACTAAACAAGATCCAATAAAACAGTACAACAGTAAAACAAGAGTTCGTACAACTAGTTAACAACAAGTAGGCCAGGCAAAGAGGAAGGATAGTGTTTCCTGAAGAGGTGGGTTTTCAGCCTGCGGCGAAAGATGGGCAGTGACTCTGCTGTCCTGACATCAGTGGGAAGTTCATTCCACCACTGTGGGGCCAGAACAGAAAAAAGTCGTGACCGTGTCGATCGACCAGAAGGACCGTTGAGTGGCGAGGGAGTCAGTCGCCCCGAGGTGGCAGACCGGAGTGGTCGGGCAGGGGTGTGGGCATTGACCAAAACTCGGAGGTAAGAAGGAGCTGTTCCTTTCACTGCTCTATAGGCTAGCACCAGGGTTTTAAACTGAATGCGAGCTGCTACGGGGAGCCAGTGCAGAGAACGGAGAAGGATAGTTGTGTGGGAGAACTTGGGGCGGTTGAACACCAGACGAGCCGCAGCTTTCTGAACAAGCTCCAGAGGTCTGATGGCTGATGCCGGAGCACCAGCAAGGAGGGAGTTGCAGTAGTCCAGGCGGGAGATGACAAGAGCCTGGATGAGCACCTGGGCTGTTTTCTCCGTGAGGAAGGGGCGAATCCTCCTGATGTTGTAGAGGAGGAATCTGCAGGACCGTGTCACTGATGCGATGTTAGCCGAGAACGACAGTTGATCGTCCAGGGTCACACCCAGATTCTTCGCAGTCCGAGTTGACGTCACCACAGCATTCTCAATGGTGATGGCCATGTCTCGGTGAGGACAGCCCTTCCCCGGGATGAACATCAGCTCGGTCTTGTCCAGGTTGAGCTTCAGGTGGTTCGTCGACATCCACTCCGAGATGTCAGCCAGACAAGCAGCAATGCGTGCCTCCACTTGTGTGTCAGAGGGGGGGAATGAGAGGATCAGCTGGGTGTCATCGGCATAGCAGTGGTAGGAAAAGCCATGGGAGTGGATGACAGCACCAAGAGATGTAGTGTAGAGAGAGAAAAGAAGAGGACCCAGAACCGAGCCTTGGGGAACCCCAGTAGTGAGCCTGTGTGGTTCTGACACAGACCCTCTCAGCATCACCTGGTAGGAGCGACCCGTCAGGTAGGATGCAAACAGGGAGAGTGCAGAGCCTGAGACACCCATCCCCTCGAGGGTGGAGAGGAGGATCTGGTGGTTCACTGTGTCGAACGCTGCAGACAGGTCCAGGAGTATCAGGACTGAGGAGAGAGAGTTCGCTCTAGCGGCATGGAGCGACTCCGTCACTGCCAGGAGGGCAGTCTCTGTCGAGTGACCCACTTTGAAGCCCGACTGGTTGGAGTCCAGGAGGTTGTTCTGGTGGAGGTAGGAAGACAGTTGTTTAAAGACAGCACGTTCGAGAGTTTTAGATAGGAAGGATAGAAGGGAAACCGGTCTGTAGTTCTTGATCTCAGAGGGGTCAAGTGTGGGTTTCTTCAGGAGGGGGGTGACTCTGGCAGTCTTGAAAGCAGAGGGAAAGTAGCCAGACGTCAGAGAGGTGTTAATAAGGTGGGTTAAGAAGGGAAGGAGTTCAGGTGCAGAGGACTGCAGCAGAGGGGATGGGACTGGGTCCAGGGAGCATGAGGTGGGGCGACTAGAGGTAACAAGGAGAAGGACCTCTTTAGAGGAGAGGGGAGAGAAGTGGGATAGAGAGGGTGGGGGAGAGGGAGGAGGAGTAGATGAAGATAGGGAGGGAGGGGTGGAAGGCAGACAGGTGTGGGTAGTGCGCAGGGCATCAGCCGGGGGAGGAGTGAAGGAGGATCGGATATCGTTCACCTTCTTGTCAAAGAAGTTGGCGAAGTCGTCAGGGAGGAGGGAGGAGGAGGGCGGAGGGGGTGGTGGTTGCAGGAGAGAGGATTGCACCAGACTCATGGTGTGGGTTGGAGGAGTGGAGGTGGAGCATAGACTTGAGCTCTGCAGAGACAGCTGCAGTGAGTGGTTTTGTGTAGACCCATTTTGTCCTGGCAGCAGGGCTGAGTCAGTGTAATGCCATCCAGACTGCTTGCTTCCTTGGCATCGGCATTATAGGTCTGCTCCAGTAGCATGTCAAGAGAAACACTGTTGTGGCTGCCATCTGCCAACAAATACACCTGCCATCAGTGCTTCATGTACCTCTGAAGCTGTTTCTGGTAGTTTCTTCATCTCAGCCAAATACAGAGGTAAAGATTGCTGCCCGTACTTGTAGTGGCCTGCTGCACTGAGGTAGGGTAGCATTCTTGCTGATTCACAGAGATGTCCTGTCCAGTCACCTTCCCGATCGTAGTAGATAAACCTTTGGAGAATATCTGACATCTCAAGGAAGGTTGCCCAGAGGACTGCAATTGGTTGCCCATTCAATGATTCCTGAAAAAGCAGCAGCTGCTCTCTTAGGACTGCCATCTCTGGACTGCCATCTCTGTTGCCATAACAGTCAGCTGTCACTGTAAAAGTCATAGTAAAACTCATTTTCGCGTGGCGTCCATCTTGGAAATATGCAAATTAAAGGTCCAGACACACCCAATCATAAAGATAAGTATTCCATTGAGTTTCTCATGCTCTGAAACCATGAACAAGACACCAAGTTTTTATTTCTAGCCCATCTGGTTCAAAAGTTATTGCCAAAGCTATTTTCTGATTGGGGCCAATATTGAGGCGGCCATATTGGATTTCCAGCAGCAAGTTGACCGGGTTGTCCATATAGGTTGTGATCCTACTGGGTCATAGATATTATTTCTGGTGGCCAACCTTTTATAGCAGGGCAAATGCAGCATTCCAAAAAAAAGGGGGTTTTGCCCCCTGGGTACCACCATTTATCTTTTGAAAATTCTCCTAAAACAGCATGCTTACACTAAAATGCTTATATATCCAGACTTATAAGGGCTACTGGCATAAACTTGGTACCTGAAGAAAGCTAAGACTTGGGGGATTCCAATGTTGGTGTCCAACACTGTACAGTTATTACCAAATTGTTGTAGTATTCCTGCAAACGCTGAAGAAATGTCATTTTTGTATCCTCGCCTATACAAAGATTACAGTTAGACAGTCAAAAACACCCTGTTACTCTCATGGTTGCACCCCAGCTATATTCCTACTTTCTTCCCCCATAAGTGCAGATGTTCTGTGCAAAGTTTCATGTCAGTAGAATAAAGAATGTGGGTTTTGCACCTGTTTTTTTGGAAAGAGGTCCTGGCGCTGGCGGCCATGTTGAATTTCTCAATTTTGAGGCCTTAATTGTCATTTTTGCGCTGGGTATACAGCAGATTTGGATTCAGCACCCCTTAATACCCCTAGAAATGTTGTATACCAAAAATAAACACGAAATGCCTTCGGGGTTATGCTTCTCTGAAAATTGACCCTGTCTATGGAGGGAGAGAAAATGGCTCCCACAGGAGATTGATCTTACGCAAGAAACAGATGAGTTATTCGGCTAGGTCACAGCGAACTTAAAGGGGAAATCCACCCATTTTCAATATTTAACTATGTCATTAATATAGCATAAAGGAGTTGTGTGGAAATAAGAAAAAAGTTCCCCCCTTTCTGTGTTGCCTTGAACTGGAGGATTGATTTTGGGTTTAACATTGCAAATTACAACATGATGACTCATCGTGTTGTAATTTGCCATGTTAAACCCAAAATCAATCTTCCAGTTCAAGGCAATACAGAAAGGGGGGAACTTTTTTCTTATTTCGACACAACTCCTTTATGCTATATTAATGACATAGTTAAATATTGAAAATGGGTGGATTTCCCCTTTAACAGCAAGCAGCAAGGAAAATTGTGTATTTAGTTACAACTAGAAATCATACGCAGATAACCACCTGGCCTAGTAACAAGATGGTTAATATTGCCTAATATTAAGAAATAGAAAGACGAGGAGGTGGCCGAGACCTATCGCCTACTGACAGAAGGGGTATAAATATTACTGATGTATGTTGTAATCTTGAGATCTTGATCATTGCTTGCTAATGCACGATCCTCAACATTGAAGATCCATAACCTACTGGTTTCATATCATTCTACTGGTGAAAAGAATCCTGTCAATTAGATATCTAGTTCAGTAGTGTTTAACTCTTTAAGACCAGGAACACATCTGTGTCATTTTTAGATTTCGTTGGGCTATTCAAAAATAGCAGCTCATAGCGCGGCACTCGGTGCCGCGCTATGAGCTTGTAGATCTGCTATTTTTGGTCCTTGACATGAAAAAGGTTTGAGAACCACTGATATTATAGCAACATAGGTTTAAAAAAAAAAGAACTATTAGGATTTAGAAGACATTTGTAGAATACTCCAGAAGCAAAGATTTGAGTTAAAATGTTTGCTTTTATTTGAGCTTTTATTAAATTATATATTCAAAGATATGCAAAAAAAATGCAGATCTACAAGCTCATAGCGCCGCGCTATTAGCTTGATCTGCTTGATCTGCTATTTTTGAATGGCCCACAGAAATATAATCTGTCTTCAACTGACTGTTGCAGCTATATGCTCTATTGACCCAACGTGAAGAGGACGGCCACTTGACCCGAACAATTCCCTCATATGGGGTCGTGGTATAACAAAGTTTGAGAGCCCCTGCTCTAGTCTAGTTATCCTTTTATGCCTTGGTCTCTGTTTAGATGTTACATTTCCTTGTCTCGTGTTTTGATGTGCTTTTTTTATTTTTTATCATCAACATCTGCCCCAGTCTATAAGCCAGACAGAACTACATGATTCCTATTCCTATATCAACAGTTGAGTCTGTTGTGTGCACTATTACTTTTAACTTTACAGCTACAATGATAGATACATTAAGAGCTTTTTACAGGCAGGATTAGAACAGGCAAAAAGAGAGCAATACAATGTTTGATTAATGTAAACAGTTTACACAGGGTGTAAATTGAACAAAAATATTTATTAGGAAAACAATTACATTAAACAGAAAGTATATGATTCAATGTAAGCATAATCTTTAAGTAAAGTAATGAATTAAGGACTGTGTAATGATAACATGTACTGAAAACAGGCTGCTGGAGAAGGAGAGAGAGAGAGAGAGAGAGAGAGAGAGAGAGAGAGAGAGAGAGAGAGAGAGAGAGAGAGAGAGAGAGAGAGAGCACATTGAACCAGCCCCCTCATCGACCAGTCAACTTGATCACACATCGCCAACATTCCACCTGAGAGAGAGAGAGAGAGAGAGAGAGAGAGAGAGAGAGAGAGAGAGAGAGAGAGAGAGAGAGAGAGAGAGCGAGCGCACAAGCGGCCTAACCAAAGAGGCATCTTTAAATACTGGCCCCATTTTCAAAGCATAGTCTACACATTATTATGGGGGGGAAAACAATGCATAATTAACTATCAATATAATGCAAATAAAGAAACAAATCGAAAACCAATTCCTTTCCTCTCCAGCCCTCAGTAGTGAGCACATGCACACGTACACAACACAGAGAAGTAACTACTGTTTCAAGAGAGCTGCCCCGCATCTAACTCAAGATGTTCTCTGACTAACGACTCAATGCTAGTCTTCAGTGCGCCCACATGCAGCTCTGCCACCAGGCAAATGCCCGGTGGCGTACCCGCGTTCGACGCACCACAAAACAACAAACTAAAATAACAAACTGACAGCAAATTCAACAAAAGAAAAATACATCAAAACAACAAACAGCGTTAAGCGCTTCTTCTTCCTAGCACGGGGGTTCACGTAGCTCTGATGGTATCTAAACCACCCTGCCCACCTTACCTTCTCTGTCTTGTATACGCACACACTGTACTCACCAGATCACAGCCAATAACATCATTGCCAGCACCGCCAGCCGACCAAACTCCCCCTCGTCACAGGCACCAAAGAAATAAAAACATACAAACACAATTTAAATGTTGCAACCAATATCATTCTATATCCTGCACGTAGGTATCACAGTGAAGTTAAACACTGCTAATATGTTTGCTCACTTCGTAACACACATTAATCTTAACCACTTAAACCCCAGAATCCATATTGTAGGGAGGGCTTTCGCAGAAAATAGCTGATCGGCAAGCTCACAACGTGGCGCAGCGCTGTTAGCTTTTCGATCAGCTATTTTCTGCGAAAGCTTTCCCCACAATAACAGAAAACAGAAGATACACAAGTATAGAGCCTTGAGGGACTCCGGTCAACCATATGGGTTTAAGTGGTTAAATAATGGATCACATTTACAATTTGCCTACAATGTGTTTCATAATGATGTCCTTTACTGCCACGATTTTCCTTCTTTCCTCTATCACAGCAGGGCAAAATCTTGAGAAAGTCGTGACAATGTATTTGATTAGATTTAGTACACTCACATTTTAGCAGAAGGGACTATAGTAATACAGGAATACAATTTACTCTGTGTGGACAATATGTTCCAATAAATGTTGATTTAATTTCATTACACAATTATTGTTATTAATTGTTCTCTTGTTTGTTTGTGTGTTTGTTTTTACATTTAAAATAATAACACTCACTCAATAACAAGGGTTTTGAGCTTCTGTTTGGGGAGAAACATTTTAAATAATCATCAAATAATAATCAATGCATCACGTTGCACCAAGTTCTGAGCTTGTAGATCTGCTATGTTTGCAGAATGTTTGCCTAAATGACAAGCCCAGAATAAGGACAGGTTTAAGTTGTTAAGGCCTAAGCACAATGCTTCAAATCTAATTCCTTCACTGCCTGAATCATTTTTGTTTTACTATTTAAAGAAATCTGTAAATTTCTGGAAAACGCCCCGATTCTTTTTTCTCTTCTGTCTTTCTGCGTACATTTCTGTCTCAGATTTTGTGAGCGTTTCCTCTTTGGCGACCTTGGATATGATCTGCGCCTGTTCTTTCATAGCCTCCAAAGACCGAATGCGGGCCACATAGCCCTCCTTGACTTCTGACTTTTCTCCCTCGATGAGCAGGTCTATGTATTCAGGGGCGGAAAGTGGATTGGGCCTCAAAGCAATCTTATTCAGTCGAGCCAAACATGCAGCTGACTGCTCCACAAGGGACACTATCACATCTTGAAGGTTTGCAATGTCCTCCTCTTGCTTTTCAATCAAGTCTTGGACGGATAACTTTGCTTGCGTGGCATTCTCATACTTTGCCTTAAACTCCTGCACTGTGCGCTTCTCTTTCACCTTAACATACTCCCATCTGTACTTCTGGTTGAAATGGACAGTCCACACACATTTTCCTGGGCATACAGTACACCTTCCACTGCTGTCCATGGCGGTACAGCCGTGCTTTTGACTGTCATTTGGTATTCCACAGGGGTAGTGACAAGTCATTGAACACTGTTGGCAGTTGGTGATGAACTCTCCTGCTTTAGTGATCATTTCTTGCTTTGGCTTGATGATCTCAACCTCAATCTCAAAATTCTCATTTGAGCAGATGGCAGCTTCATGCTCTTCAATTTTTTGTTTCGTCATCCTGATTTCTTCAAGTTTCGCTATCCCAGCTTTAACTTGTGGCTGTATACCTTCGACAGCTGTTTCAAGCCTTTTGCGTTCTTTAAGAACCTCCTTTGTTAGCTGCAAACTTTTGGTCTCCATTTTGTCTAAAGCTGCAAAGAAACGTTTCAAGCTCTTCATGCCCATGTTCCAAAACATTTTATCAAAGTTTTCATTGTCAGTGTCTTCATCTTCATCACAGTCCCTTTCCCTGAGGGATCTTTTGTCTGCAAACAGAGCAGAGTTGTTGAATTTGAAGTGAATGGGCAACCCCACATCTGTTTTAGGACATGGGACATTGGAGGCATTTATCGCCTCCAGAACTGGGGGTTGCTGGCCGTCTGCGAACGTCACCAGCATCCGAATGTTGTCTGCAATGTCTTTGCCAAAAATGGACAGCACAGAGTCAAACACATACTTTTGTGTGTGTGTCAACCTTGCAAGAGAGGCCTGGGTAACGAAACACACTGTGTCAATCTCACTGACACCGATCTCGGAAGCGAAAAGGCTTCGGACCTTCTCTGTAATTGCCCTGTCTCTGTCTATTCCACGAGTGTCACCAAAGCCTGGTGTGTCAACGAGGGTGAGAGAATAAGGGACTTTAAAACCCTCTTGGTGGTTAATTTTGTATGCAATGACCTCAGATGTTTGGCTTTCAGCTTGTGACTTTGATTGTCCCTCGTGGATTAATTTAAATCGGTAATCATCATTCCAGTTTATGCCGAGGATGTAGTTGATCATCCCATTGATGAGGGTGGTCTTTCCTGCCCCAGTTGCTCCAAGCACCATTATCGTACGATTTCGCCTCATGCTTTCCTTGCCAAAACTGTAGATCTTGCATCCATCAATGTCAATTTCATTTATTTTCAGAGGTAGCTTGTAAACTGAGGGCAACCCTGAATTGATGAGTTTGCTTTCAAGTCTGTGGAATTCAGCCAGGCGTACAGTTTCAGCTTTTGTTGTCTGGACAGTGAGTGCAATGCTTTCCTTGCTTCTGCCAGCCACACCACAGATAGAACTGACTCTAACTGTATAATTTGTCAATGGTTCAAGCCCAGTAATGATGGTATTTTCAGCATTTGACGCCACTTTGTCCCACTGCAGTTGTTCATGTTTCATTCCAGTGGATATTTGTGCGTACTCCACACTGTAGCTCTCTACAGTCACCCCGTCTCCAAGCTCAGTTGGTTGCTCCCATTTAACTGATAGTTGATCTGAGTATGCTTCAACTTGAGGTTTTCCAGGTGGACTTGTGGGTAAAGTTTTCATGGAGCCACTGACTTCACTGGCTGGCCCTCTGCCAACTGGGCACACTGCTCTGAATCTGAACAAGTACTCTGTGTTAGGAGTCAAATTGGACACTGTGACTTCATCAGCTTTGGATGCTGTCTGTTGTTGCCAGTCATCTGGTCCAGTGACACAGTACTCAATAGAGTAGTGGCTGATGCCTTCTGCTCCAAATCTTGGTGGGCACAACTTGAGCGTCACACTGTTATGGGTTATGTCACTAACTGCAGGTGTTTCAGGCTTGGAAGGTGGCTCGAAGTTCTCATTGACCAGAAATCCATCGTTATAAAGGTAGACACTTGCACCCTTTTTACTCTCATTTGGTATAGCTGTCGCAAGGAACTGTATATTCTTGTTGTCCTTGTTGACCTCCGAAAAATCAATGTAAAGCTTTGCTTTTTGTCTCAATTTCTCTGTTAACTCTTTTGAAAAGTACCATTGTTCCTCTTCTACATCACAAGGATGCAGTACAGTATCTTGAGTGTTCACTTGTTTGGGTGTTTCTCTTAAGTAGCTTAACAAAGCTGACAGATATGGTTCAGCCGTTTGCAGTGAGGTGAAAGCAAAACATACAGCTTGCTGGGTTTCTGAACTGAGGATTATTTTGTCAAATTCACTCTGACTTGAGACAACCTTTGTGTTTTTCATCATGTCAGTTAGGGAGCTTATGATGTTTATTTCTCTCTCTTTGCAGCGCATCCACTCATTCAGGTCTCTGCTGTTGAAAGGAGATGAGTGTCTTCTTTTCAGGATCTCTGCAAGCACACTCTCCTCTTCCCCACCTCCTCTGAGTGAAGGAAGTCTCTTTGCCAAGGTTTTCTGAAAGTCTAGCTTGTATTCATTACACTGATGTTTAAAATCTCTCAGCTTCTTCCTAATCTGTGGGAACTGTTGTGCCACAGTGCTCTTCAGTGCATCATTGCACTTCAATTCCAGTTCACTGAAGTCCTCAAGGACACTTTGAGCTTCATTCACTAATCCAATGCTAATTTCACGGACCAGCTGAGCAGCTTTAGAATCTAAAACCTTCAAAGGCATCAGCCAGACCTTCACTGGTACAGCATTCTCTCCATTTTTTCCCAACAATTGTGGGAGACTTTGGTAGACATGTATTGCATCCTGAAAAGAGACCGGGGTGGTGTCAAGAGCAAAGTCCCCATGGAACTTGCAGGAGAATTGATCAGCCTTTGCAATATCTGTGTCTTTCATTTGTAGAGAAGCTTGGCCTTCTATTGACAGGCAGGGAATCTTAGTGATTGCTACCTTCAGGTTGCCTTCAATTTCTAGACGATTCTCTTTATCAGACACTTGACGGTCAAATACAAAGAATGCTTGTGCCCCATAAAGGATACCAGTTACAACATGTGTTGCTATGTCTGAGTCAAAAACATGTGGATGGTTCACATTGTCTCTTCCAAGATGATTCATCGACAATTGTTCAAATATTGTGGTAGCTTTGTATTTGAATGTTACTCTTGCCTGATTTTTTGAAGTCTTACAATCATTGAGATATTTGGCAGAGCCAGCAACCTCTACCATTCCACCCAAAAAACTTGCTTTCAAGGACGCTTCAACATTCAGTGATGAAGTTTTGTCCTCAATCGATTCAGATGCAACTATGTCAAATTCAGTGTTGTGCTGGGTACTTTTTCTTGTATCCTTTTCCAGATCTTCACAATTCCACAATGTAAAGCCTGTAATTGATGGAATAAGAGGCTTAAGTTAGTGCCTTTCTACTATTATTGATAGTTGTAATTTATTTCACTATGTTTGATAACAATTCTTAATTTTGTACACAGCATTGGAATTTCTCCATATGAAAATGTGGATTGTTTCTCCCAGACCCTGGGATGGCCGCCCTATATAGTGAATATTAGTTGCTAGCTGACTAATTGATTGTTGAATCTTTGTTTTTATTTTATTTTATACTTTATTGAGTCCAAACATGTTAACAATAAATCATTCAGTTTACTTCCATAGTAGTAATAATACATTTCACATGTTTTATGTCTCTGTTATCACCAGACATTTCGACCCATTCTTTTTTTTTTTTTTTTTTTGCATGTAAAACCCCTTCACCTACATACATAAAGTAAAGAATGAAAAGGATATTAAGACATTTCAAGATCATTATTTCGTCCATGCATCCGCATCAACCTCCTTTGTGAGGAGGCATAAGCAATAAAATTGACATCCAGAAATAAAACAATAAGAAATAAACACACAAAAAGAAAATAAAAAGGGGGGGGGGGTGTTAGGCTTTGTTGTATCATTTTGGTAATATGTCTTCCATTTTCTTTTATTTCATTTTTTTTTTTTTTTTTTTTCATCCTTAAGGTTAAATAATCAAATTACGTGTATTTGCAAGATAGAGTGCCCATCTCTTTTCAAACAAACTGTCCTTTCCATTAATTTTATATGTCACCTTCTCCATGGAATAAATGTCTTCCACTTTTTCCATCCATCTGACTACCCTAGGTAGTTCCAGACCCTTCCAACATCTAGTTATTTGTTTGAGTGCTGTAATTCTCAAAATCCAAAAAAGATATAATTCTTCCCTCTGTAGACTTTTGGGACGTGTTCCCAAAAGTATATTGTGATTTTCTAAAATAACAGCTCTTCCAAATATTTGTTCTATGATTTGTAAAACTTTGGACCAAAAGTGTTGTATTTTGGGGCATGTAAGGAAAATATGGGTATGATCCGCCCTATTCTCCCCACATCCCCTCCAACAACTAGAGTTTAAAGTGTACTTGGATATCGATAGAGGCGTTTGGAAATACCTTATATTCATCTTCCAGGCGTATTCCTGCTAAAAAGGCGATCTTATATGATTAAAAATGTCTTTAAAACTCTGATTCCACTCACTTTCCTTGTATGGTTATTTTCAATTCTTTATCCCATTTATCCTTTATGTGATCTAGATCTTCAATTTTGTTTTCCTGAAAGATTTGATAAACTTGTCCAATTGTGTTTTTGTAATCATGTCTTTGATGAGATTTTACTATACATCTTAGGAGAGGGTGAAGGTCTCCAAGAGTTCTAATTTTGAGCTTCTCTTTTAAGTAACTCCTCACTTGCAAATATCGATAAAAATGATGACTTGGAAGATCATATTGATCTACTAAATTTTCAAAAGAGACCACCCCTTCTTCATTATACATTTGATAAAATCTCCTGAGACCTTTCCCTTCCCATATCTTAAAAACATGATCAATACTATTTGGAGTGAAATCTGAGTCACATGACATTTCTCTCATACAGGTAATTTCTTGTTCTTTAACCTTACTTATTTTGCATATCGTTTTACAGATTTTAAATGTATTACGTATAGAATGATTGAGCGTTTTAGTCTGTATTTTATTATAGGATGCAAAGATCAAGGTGCTGAGTGGTTCAACCAGATTAGACTCTATGAGCTTCCATTTAGGGCTTATTTTATTGTTCATCCAGATTAAAATGGGTTTTAACTGTGCTGCGTAATAATAATGAAATAAATTAGGTAACGCCAGACCTCCTCTGTCTTTGTCTTGTTGCAGGGTTTTGAGTTTAACTCTTGGCTTCTTTGCATCCCATATAAACTTTCTCATCAATCCCTCCCATACTTGAAGACATGCAGGTGATATGTAATGGCAGGTTTTGAAATAGAAATAGGAAGCGTGGCAAAACGTTCATTTTGATAATCTTAATTCTTTCCAGTAAGGTGGAAGGTATTATTTTCCACCTACTCATATCTTGTTTTACAGAGTTTTCCAGTGGCCCATAATTACAGTGATATAGTTCATCTAGATTATTAGGTATGTTTACTCCCAGATATCTAACTTTATTCTGATCCCATTTGATATTAAACTGTTTTTTAAAATCTTTTTCCAAATAACCACCCACTAACATGGCTTCAGTTTTATTTAAATTTAACTTATATCCAGACATAACTCCATAGTTTGTTATTTCCTCTAATAAAATGGGCAAGGATTTACATATTTCTGTAAGGAACACTATAATATCATCTGCATACATTGCCAATTTATGTTCTTCTTCCTTTAGTTTAACTCCCTTTATTTTATTATTTTCCCTAATATGTTCTGCTAGGGGCTCAATCGATCGAATTCGATCGAAAGCCTTTTCTGCGTCCAAGGTCAAGGTCAACATCTGTTGTTTCATTTCTACCGTTTGGTCTATTATGTTAAGTGTGCGCCTCACATTATCACTTAAGAGGCGATTCCTAACAAAACCTGTTTGGTCTAAATTAATTATATCTGGGAGTACATATGAGAGTCTGTTGGCTATAATCGAAGTAAAACCATCACTTCCTGGGCTCTTTCCAGTTCTACCTTCCTGGATAACCTTTGTTGATTGTTGAATCTTTGAAGCCTTCTCTTTTGCACCTTTCACATTTGGATCTCTGTTAATCACTTCCCAGTTTCCTCATTCTTCTTTCCCAACAAATTCAACACAGAAACATCATCACACAGTGCAGGAATTTCCAATTATACTGGTTATTTCAAAATAAACTGCCTATCAAGTTACTGTACAGAAAGATGCCAAACATTTATAAGAAGAAAAAACAGAGACAGGGCTCTGTAATGCTCAACATAATGTTAAAGTAAGACCCCTTTTCCTACCCTGATGGTGCCTTACATCTATATTTTTCTTCTAGGAAGGCAAAGTACAAGAAGTTGGAGGACAGCCACCGGAACGGGTGGAGGACCAGGTGCATGCCAGTCAGGGGTTATAACCTCAGCAACTATGGAATCTTGGCCATTATGCATCAAAGGAGAAGAGCCATCAACAATATGGAGGTGGAAGAGAAAGCCTCTAGGTGGCTGTGGCTGAAACTTAATGAACTTCAATCTTGGTGCTTGGTCTATTTTGACCATTTTGACACCAAATGACTGTAGTTGTTTAAGCAAAGCTACATCTTAAAAATAAGCTAAAACCAAATTACAGACACCACAAAAGAAAAATACCCTCAGTGGTGCCCAAGAAGTGGGAGGAGATAACCAGACTTACCCAAAGACACATTTTTGAGATGGCCTTCAATTGTAGTCTGAAGAAAACAAACTGGTATCAAGGCTACCAATGCTGACCTGGACAACCAGTTGAGAGCTGTGAACAAGTTTTCCACAAGCTGTAGACAACTCCCTAGAAGATCCCAGGCCTGGGTCTATAAGCAGATGATCCTCACAAGAATCCTCTGGTCCCTGGTCATCCATGAAGTCCCCATGACTAGTGGAAGGCTTTGAGTAAAAGGTGGGACGTAGATGGCTGGGCTGAGCAGCATTGTGTTGTATGGGAACAGTAACAGACTCCCATTTAGCTCTATCAGGTTGGAATTAATCATGGCACAGTCATGTCAGGAGAACACCTGCAGTACACTGACATAAGAGACACCAAAGTGTCCAGTGCAGGAATCGCCATAAGGACAGAAAGGAAGTGGCGTGCAGGCAAAGCAGTACAGCATCTCATCTGAGTCCAGAAGGCAATTCCAAAGCTCATCTGAAGCACCATGTCTTTTTTGGGAGTGTGGCACAGGGCAGAGCCAGAATCAGGAGCTCAACATTGACCCAATATGACACTGCCAAGGAAGTAGAAGCTGGTGCAGGAGGAGGTGTGTGCTTGAGTGTAGGAAGAGCGAGCAACCAGAACAGTGGCAATGCAACAACAGGGTGTCTGGATGAAGTGGGAACAGGCGATGGAACAGAATGTCACCTGGCATGCACAGTATACATCTGCTTGCACAATATCAGTATACATCTGCTGCAATTCTCACGCACCTTTATATTTATCTCAGGTACTTGTGTAAATCTGTAGATAACTTGTTTGTTTTTTGTTTTTTGTTCTCTTGTTTGATATCCTTTCACACTTGCCCCCCCCTCTTTTTCTTCCTCTTTTTCTATGGAAATGACAATACGATGGGAATGCACGAAAAAAAAAAAAAAAAACAATTTCACCCACTTTTTTACTTCTGTAAACCTATGATGTGACAATAAAGCTGATTCTGATTCAGAACATCTGGAAGTGGAAGCCCCAGAGGATCAAGTTATTGATTGAGAGGACATGTGATATCCTCCCCAGCTCTTCCCTATCTTATGCATCCCTGCATCCTCAGCATGTGTTCCAAGACAGGGATCCCTGAACACATCCTGAGTAGCTGCCCCAAGGTGCTGGGTGAGGGGTACTATAGCCTCGGAAACCCATGCCTTTTTTTTTCGTTTAAAAAGAAAAAAAGCCTGGGAGAGCCTTGCAGGAACGGTGGTTTTAGGACCTTGTTATCTCCTAACCAATCAGAGTGCAGATGGGGCGTCGCTCTAAATTTGGTGACGTCAGCGTGCTCTGTGCACAGGCCGGGGGGGGGGGGGGAATCCAACCGCCTGGGTTTGGATCCGCCCTTCAAGACCATCGATAGGGCTCGCTCTTTCAGGCTAGGGGTACTATCACTGAAGAGTGAAGACATGACCAGTTCCACAAGTTCAATGCTGAGGCAATCAGCAAGGGGATCAGCGAAAGCATATACACTCCTTGATTGTTTTTTTCAAGTTGAGCGATTGTCCAAAGCAAAGAACTGGCTCTGTTTGCTTTCTACGGCACAAGACTGGGTGATGATAGTCGACCTGGAGAGGAGGCTAGACATCCCATCACCATTTCATCCAGTCCTCAATGAGAACACATATCAGCTTGGTCTCTGAGGCCAAGACTGTTCATCCTATTCTGAAACTAACGGTGCCCTCGGAGGAGATAATGGAGGAGATGCAAGAAAGGAAGCAGGTGGCAGACCAGGAGCTGGTGCACTGCTACACAAATGTGTGGAGGACCAGGATGCCAGTGGAGGTGGGCAGTCAGGGTTTTTAAAGTTTTTCCCTCAGCAAGACCATGCAGCATTACGGGTTAAAGCAGGAAAGTAGCCATCAACAATGTGGAAGCAGGAGAAAAGAGTGTCTGATGGTTCTGGCTTAAAAAGGGTCACCAGTGGGGTCAGTAGAATGCCTCTTGGACACAGGCCGAGGCGTGATCAAACTTAGTTTGGTCACCTGTACAAGGGTGTCTGTCACTCGCTGACTAAAGGATACAAACTGATGATGTAAGAGCATCACAAGATGCTTGGATTAAATAGAGATTTTGTCCAGCTATAACTATGAACTGGCTTAACTATGCTTACCTAATCTTGTTTTGTATATATATACAAGTTGATTTTAAAATATACAGTTTAAGTCAAGAAATCAACCTGCATCTTTCACTGCACCGAGACATTATTGTCCTCATCTGTATGTGATGGATAACTTTAACTTGATTGTTTGTAGGCACCCTGGTGTTCTTTGTTTTGAATTCAATACTTTGTGTGTTTATAAGCTGTTTTGCTATTTGACCTCGTTGTTTTCTTTGTAAAGCACTTTGTAACCCAGTTTTGAGAGGTGCTATATAAATAAAGTTTTATTATTATTATTATTATTATTATTATTATTATTACCCTTATTATTATTATTATTATTATTATTATTTCCACGTCTTATTTGTGCCGATAATCTCTAGAATATGGTACAGTATTCTGCAGAGAATAATTTGACCTGCCTTCATAGGCTGTATTGCATACTATGATGTTTTCTTTTGAAATCCATTTGAAGGTTTGATGTGACCATTAACCCCGTACACCTGTAGTACTAAATACTTCAGTTGACTGGCGTCCTTCAGGGGTCTATACTAGGTCTCCCCTAATTCCCTTTACACCACATCTCTTTGGTGAAAATAGCAGATCTACATACACAATGCATCAAGTTGTGAGCTTTTAGATCTGCTATTCTTGTGTTTGCTTATTATGACATAATTTATTGTGACATATTATGCCCAGAAAAGGGACGCTAGGCTTCAAGTAGTTAACTGATTATTGTATATATATATATATAGTATCATAATTGGTGGCATAAAGCCAGTAGGCCTACATGCTTGCATATATATATATATATATATATATATATATATATATATATATATATATATATATATATATATATATATATATATATATATATATATATATATATATATATATATATATATATATACTTTTATACAGTATATAATTATCACTGCAGTTCTTCATTGAAAGCTTTACCTGGTACAAGTGAGTCTTGTCGACAGTCGTAGAGCATTCCAAGACTGAAGGGTCGACCAAGAGCTGCCAGCTCTATCATTTTACTGCCCCCTGGGTCCATGGCTCACACTGCACTAG